>NW_025766027.1:0-74751 GCF_003918875.1 Haliotis rubra
CTAGATTACAAACTGATTAGTTAAATAGCCTCTTTAGGGATACAAAGTTTGATTATATTTGACTGTAGACAAGTGAACTAGAGAGTTTAGTATATACATTATATATGATGTGTAACCCAAAGGTGTACTGATAATAAATATGATGTGTTGCCCACAGGTCTACTGATTGTATGATGTATTTGCCCAAAGTTGTACTAATAGTATAGGTATTGATTAATGTGTTGCCGAAGGTCTACTTTGGTAAATATGTATGATGTATGTTGCCCAAGGTCTACTGATAATACATATGATGTATTTGCCCACAGATCTGCCGGTATACCTGATGTGTTGCTTCAACGTTGTACTAATAATATATATGATGTGTTGCTCAAAAAGTCTAACTGGTAATATATATAAGATGTGTTGCCAAGATGTACTGATTGGATGATGCGGTGCCCAGATATCTACTGATAGTATAAATGATGTGTTGCCAAAAGTCTACTGATAATATATGATGTGTTGCCCAAAGATACACTGATGAAAAATACATATGATGTATTTGCCTAAAAGTCTACTGAGTGATATATAAGATGCATTTACCCAAAAGGTCTACTAGTTATATGAATGCTATTTACCCCACAGAGTCTAACTAGAAAAATACTCAATTATATTTGCTCAAAGGTCTACTGATAGCAGATATGATGTATTTGCTTAAAGGTCTTCTGACAAGGTCTGATGTTAATATATGTTGCCCCAATGGTCTGTAAAAATAACAGATAGGATGTGTTGCCAAAGGTATGTAAATATAGGTGGAATAGGATGTATTACCCAAATTCTGATGATTATGATATACATATCTTGCCCAAGAGTCTGCTGCATAATACATATATATATACTTAAATTAAGTTGCCGATGGTCAGCACAATACATCCCTATTCATCAACAACACAGACCTTTGGACAATACATCTAGTTATATCTAATGCTGGAATTTAAGCCAGATTGATTTACTAATGAGAAGCCTTACCAGTAGCATCGTATATCAGAAATAAATACATTCTATGACTTTAGTATCATGATATGATATGTTCTGGGTGTTCACTTATCTTACATTATCTAGAAGAAACTACTAAAGCTGGTGTGGTACCTTTACTGACTTCAAGTGCATCTGCTGAGTAGACAGTATATCCACCTTTACATTTTAGTACCTTCTCACAGATACTAAGTCTTTCTGAATCCTGAAAGGATAAAACAAAGAGTATGTATCTGCTGACATGGAATACTGAGTGTCTTCAGTTCTCATTTGCTAGATTTTATGTGTATGAAGGGACACACCAAAACATTAATGCAAAATGCTATTAACAATTACGCGGAGATCTGTTTGATAACAACCCATTTAAACACCTGATTACAATTATGTAAAACAAATTTAATTAGATGATAATCAGAACAGAATGGTATTCAGAACTTTTAATACACCCTAGTTATCCGATGACAGATTGGTCCAATAGCTTCTGAAGAAACAACAAAATCTTAGGTAGTATATGTTAATTTGTATACTCTGTATTGAGGAAGAAGCCAATATTTTCTCTTAATGGGTCTCGGATGAATTATTGTATTTTGCTGAGAGCGCTTGTATGCATCAGCCTCTCTATATGGAACTGTGGTAAGATATGAGTGGGTAAAAGTAGCCTAGAAGTACAGAAATGATATCTCTATAAAGAACATGATTATTGCAGAGGTTAATTTTGGAATTATGATAAATTTTGCAGAAGTCAATGAGAAAGAAAGTTTAAAAATGTTGAAAATTACCCTGTTGATGCATTGAAAGAGGCAAATTCTGCCAGTTTTTCAAAAGGGTCTACATTTTTCTGTAAAGTTTCGGTGATCAAGGAACCACAATGCCATGTCTGGAACTGCTTGTGATGATGGAGTACATACAGTTTTCTTTAATTTTTTCATATATATTCATCAAAGAGACCGATATATATATCTGTAAAGGCTATTCCATGTCTATCCAATTAATCTCTTATTGGCTGCATTTTGAGATTTCTTATTACATCTATCAATGGTAAAAGATCATGTGATGAGAGATAATACCTAATACATGTAATTGCTGCTCACACGGTACTAATCGGCACACAGCCATTCAAGATAACTGTACTAATATTAGGAAAAGGATTAAAACAATTTGCAAAAGATTCATGAGGCATTTCTTCATGAGGGTGGTGCAAGTTTGTGGTGTTGAATTACTAAAGGTAAGGCCAGAATATTGTTAAGGTTACGAATTCCATGATACATCGATACTTTTCTAAGACAGGTACAATCATTGATACAACATTCAAAGCTGTATTGATATTTAGTTTTGAGAGAAGTATCGATTTAAATACGTTTTAATATGTATCATACATTTTGCAATTGTATCCATTTTTTATGTGTTATAGAGAGTTATAAATGATTATTTTTCATGCACAAAGATGGGAGAATTAGAACTTTTAATCTCTGAGAATGAAAATGTTGATATTTTCAAGGACTATTATAAAATATTTAATGTTCAAAATGTAACTAAATTTGCATAATAATGCAGTGAATTTAGGTATCATGATACATATCAAATCATGTCATGAGTATTGTGATATGTATCGATTCATAGAAGAACTTATGTATCGTGACAACCCTAGTTAAGCTTGAAATATATTTAACAAAGTTGTGCAAAAGAGGGTATTCACAATTTAAACCTACTAGCGTGAAGGTATTGATCTCTGGATCACATAACCTACCCCTTCCTCTTTGGAATGCCTCCAGAGACTCCCCTCTGAGTTCTGCAATTTGAAGATCACATTTCTCCTCTGCCAAGCTCAACGTCTCTTGATCCCGTTCGTAATTGTCTGCATTATGTAACATTAAAATGTTAACAATATTATTCTCCAAATGATTGTATTCTTAAATTCAAAGGCTGGAGCTTAAGAAATAATATTTTTTCTTCTGAACTGATAAAGTATTTAAAAATTCTACTAGATTTAGTTATCACCCTAACAACACACATAAATTATTGAATTTACAATATTTCATATGCAGAAACTTTTGTAAAATAAAATTAACTTACCAGGCATAATATAGCTGGATTGGATAGGATTTCCACGTCTAACATGACCATCTGGAGACTAGCACTTCTGAGTCTCTGAATATATATAATATTGATAGAATCAAACAATTCCTTTTAAACTGAGAAGGACCTCAGGAGTGAGATGGGAGATTTCCTGAACCTAAAGTAAATCTAAGACTTGCTTAAATTGGTCTTTATCATTGCAGAAAAGCATAGACGGAAGTAAAAATAATGCAGTTCAGGAACTATGAGACAGGCTAGACCTTTTCTGACTTTTTTAGCGGTCTTTGTCAACTTGAACTTGAGTTGAAGGGTGACCAAAGGGAAAAACTTGTGCCATCAAGTCAATTTGAATGGAATTTAAGAATACCCATAATACATTCCCATGGTTTCAATTTACTCACACGATATACAAAGTTATGTCTTTCATTGTGGGTTTCCTCTAAATCATGTTCAGGATTTTGTTAGTGTGAAATGCATAAATGTCAAAAACTCACCAGTCTTTCAGGGTTCTTTTTAATTTTTGATTTCTAAGTTACTATTCATAATAACAATCATCGATTCTATGATTTATATCATTACTGTCTGCTCCAGTGCTGTTCAGAGATGTTGATATTAGTCAACAGTGCAAACTATTAGCCGATGATGGGCCAATGATGAATAGCACTACCTTGAATAGATGCATCAAAGAGGCATTTCTGAAACTCTTGTTATGGCTTTGCTAAAAGGTAACTTACAGCAGGAAGAGGCTTTAATTCTTACTGTTTGTATTGAAAGAAATGTTAAACTTCACATCCATGTTTTAAAAAAAAGAAAATGTTTGTTTAAGAAACCCCTGCTTTGAACAAATTTACCCTTTTATGCAATTTGACCGCTAAGGTAACCTTAAAAACATAAAAGACTAATAACATATCCCTGCATAGAAACAGTTGGTCTATTGACCAACCAATAAGATTATAACATGTCTTAATGTCTTTAGTGAGATTCATCCTTGCTTTTCAGTTAATCTTTTTCTGTCCACTGTTGTTTACCCTCTTTTTTATATGTTACACAATGTACAGGATTTTAGACTTTAGAAATGTTCCTGCATTAAACATACAAAGATATATCTGCAAATGGAATTATAGAGAAAGCTCAAAGGGAACTCTTGACTGTATTCATGCACAATATTCAATTAACAGATTCAAGTGCATCAGTACATGTATTTGTTTGTCAAATTGAAGTGGAAAATCTCTAGCATTTGAAACTATATCAAGTGTTGGACCAAGTGCAGAAAAATACAACGTAACCAACATTTATGGTTGTCAGTTGAGTCACCTGTGAGTAGGAGGATGTATTGGTCATGAAATTATGCTGGCTGAGTGTCAGTGGCATGTGGACAGACAAGGTTATAGTCCTGGGCCAAATGCAAGAAAGGTTTTATCTTTTAGGATCTCTCAGCAGCAGTAAATGTGTTATCTGGTAATTAGAAATTCTTCTCATAACCAGCCTACAAAATGTTTTCAGGTTACTAAAAACAAACAAGGTTTGACCCAGACAGCCTTTACTTGTAGGTAATAATATAGGTGGTAGGCTACAATCTTTGTACTCATATGGAGATAATTATTATTATTAGCATGAAAATGGTCCAAAATATACATTTCATCACTATACACTGATATTTTCACTCTGATAGACCAGTGGAGGAGATACACTGCACATAAACACCCAAAGGGACAGGGTTGAAAGCAGGAGTACAAAAAGCTATATTTGAAAGTTACAAAACTCTTGATATAAATAATGTAACTGAAACATATTATGGTCAAGAGAGCAAATGCATATTTCCTTTGCATGAACAATTTAGGAAATGTGTAGCTGATATAAAAATGTGTAGTTCAGCTATCAGAGGAAACAGCAAAGAGCAACAATGGAGAGTGACATCATGAAACTATAACTACAAGTCTTCCTCAACACTGCAGTATCAGCTCATTATTTGAGCAAACCCAAGTCAATGAGTATTAACCCCATGGTCTAACAGAGGGTGACAAGCACTGATGCAGTCAAAATATGCAGTGTGGGTGATAAAACCGATTGTAATGTGTTATGCTATCTCTACATTTGGCCTATAAGTAATTTTACTGAATTCAAGTCTTACAGATTTGGTTAGTTCCTGAAATTAGTAATGGTTATTGACTGGTTTTGGGGTTTTATTTATCTATTAGATGGTAGATATATATTTAAAATAATAATTTAATGATGACTCACTTATGGCCAACCACTGTAGTCTGTCTCACAGTCCCTGAACCACAATATTATTTTACCTACTGCCTTGCCCCTTTCTGCAAGCTAAAGTCTAAATGAAAGTAAGTCCTAGATTTTCTAGGTTCTGGTTTCCTGGGGCTCCTTTTCAATTTATAATGGGTTTGTTTGTTAATATCATTTTTTATATATTCAGAGACTAAGCGATAGTCTAGGTGTGGATCAAAGTGACAACATGATACGAGACCTCACAATCGCGATCAAGTTACTAGCAAACAGTTTCTTCCAGTTGCGAAATCTTGAAATAGATTGTGTCATGGGACAGGCCTCGCCTTTGATACAATTTAACATGCAGCTGTTTTCAACAAAATACTCCGATTACGATACATACCATGCATTTTCCATAGCTTTGTGCTGCCAAGTCACCTCGTGTAGTGCGCGAAAACTGTAGCAAACGGGATCCGATTTGACACAAAACGTGAACGGGCCTTCGTGTGAAACATGAATTCAATTTATTTACAGATTATTACATTGTTATTTTGATTGAAGTATCAAATGTTTTAAGTATTTAACCGTGTTCTTGGTGGCATATTAGTCTTGTCTGTCAGCTCCCACAATATCTACAGACATTATTGAATTATTAGCTAAGTGCTCATTTCGACGTTGCCGCTTTTGAACTTTCACGTTTTTGACGCACAGGAGCGTGAAGGCAAATCGCCGAAAGGTACTGCGAGCGAAACAGTGATGTTATGGCGAACACCTAACGATGTGTATATTTGAAAAAACTGTACAAAACCTAATAGCATATATCTAGACAATAATTTCTCCATTGTTTATTACTGAACATATACCCAGGTTTTAGAGAATTTTATAGAAAACCCCGTGTCGCCGAAAGGTCGCAGACGTTATATACATGATATTTTTGTTTTTTCAATAACAGCACTGAAGTTTTATAAAAATACAAAAGAAGCACAACCGAAGGTCCTGAGACCAACTTCTATCCAACCATCTAGTTTGGGATAGTTATTAAAGAAAATGAACATAGTTGTGACATGCAGATATTTAGGCGACAGAAATATATCCTTAGGGCGACAGCTGTCGCCTAAAGATGTCGCACAAATGTCGCTTAAAGGTCGACATTGTATATATATATATATATATATTGTCTATATATATATATATATATATATATATATATATATATATATATATATATATATATAAAGAGATAGATAGATAGATAGATATAGATAAATGGATAGATACATTTCAGAGGCGCTAGTGAAGACTTCTAAAGGAATGATTTCAGTTCATCTTTGAAACCTTTATTTAACTTGACCCTGAATCTTGATCCAATGTTAAACTGTTTTCACATCAATACAATATGTGTAAAATCAATTTCACAACTTAAAGTGTGTAACACTGAAGTAGAATGCTATGTAATGTAAATACAATTCAGACAAAAGTATGCTTTTTTGTGTTTGATTTCGCTATGAATTGACCCAAGTCTAAATGATATATTAGAAATATAGACTGTTGTGCAATCATGGAAAGATCTAGTGAAAGCACAGTCTAGTGTACGACTCCCACCACACCATTACCCTGTCTTAAGGAATCGCTGGGATAGCATGTTTACAATATCACCATTGATGTTCTCATATGTTCTTATCGTTTTCATTAAAAGAATCTTTCCCCGTGTGTGATAACCTTTTAAACTAGCGTATTGTATTTCAGTGTTCCAAACGTAGACTGCATCAGCCCGGACAGGTATAGGCAGCCATACACACGTGTATGCGCGTTGCTATGGAAGAAAAATCATCTTGAACGCGACCCTGAACACAGATTCACCTTAACTAACCTTACATATACACCTAGATTTATCATGTTAACTTATCATCATAAACTGTCACAATGAATGTCTTCACTCATAATGTTTGATACAATCACAGTCGTCAGCATATGGTTTCATAGCGTCAAATGAACATGAGAATGAGTAAGTTTCAGTACGTGTCAACGTTATCAGAAACCTCATTCGCGTCACGATCCTGCACATTGATGTTTCCGGCAGCTGATGACGCCTGGCGTGGAGTGAGCTTCTTAAAAAATGAGCTGCCGTTCGTCTTTGAATTTACACGTGCGGACCTGCACAGCCCAATTTGTTCTTTTTCCTTTGTATGGTCAAAGATCGTCAAAGGATAGGACCTTACGACTTGTCATCAACACAACCACCTTGGCTGTGTAAGAAATGTTTCAGCAGATATTGGATGAACTCTAAGCGTCCTGAACAGTGAACTTGTCTCATTCGTGTTCCTCATCAGTCTGCGGGCTTATCTCTTCTGGATGTGACAGGTTGGCTACTTCAGGTTCCTGTGGCTCACGACCACCTTAAACAACGATGCAAACGTTCTTCAAGAATGTGAAATATTATTTCTTAGGATAAAATTCTTTTGCATTTGTCCCTTAAAATGGATGAAGGAAACATGTATACTGCCCTATTGAAAGTACCATATGGTGCGTGATGATCGAGGTCCTATAACAAGTACTGTTTAAACATGTCAAGATTTTAACTTCATGTTTCTTTCAATGTGACAGCGATCATTAGTCTTCCAATAGAGCCATCTGATTTCAACCGTATGAATTTTAACTTCTTGAATCATTCAATGTGACTCATGGATTTCAACTCTATGAATCATTCAATGCAACTTATGCATTTCATTCTCGTGAATGTTTCACTCTGACTCTTGGATTTCTTCGTCAATAAAAGAACGTCAGTCAGTCCTGAAGGAGGACTGTTAATTCAGGTTAATGCAACTTATGCATTTCATTCTCGTGAATCTTTCACTCTAACTCTTGGATTTCTTCGTCAGTTAGTCCTGAAGAGGACTGTTAATTCAGGTCACCGACACCGTCGTTTTCTGTGTTTTTTTCTCTGCCTTAGATTAATCAGAGGTAGGAATTGCCATCTTAGAAAAGAAATACCGTTTGCTGCTTGCGTCCTCGTAATTCAACTATGATAGTTCAGGGCAAAAGTGTACCTTATTACACTATACATGGGGTATAGCGAGCTGTATTCCAGTCCTGTCCTCTCTGGCACTACACTTAATAACACCTTAAGATATGGAGAACGTTAATGTTATTGAGAACTGTATATACGCAACCGTTTCTACATTCAATATTTAGAGCATAAACATAGTCTGCATAATATGTTCATTAAATCTGTAGAGATATGCTTCTCTTCAACGTGTTATATGAAGTGCTGGAATCATGTACTGACTAGAATGTTTAGAACTGTCCTCGGTGCTTACGATGCCATCTTCTGTAGACTATTACACCCACGACAACCAGTGAGACTATCACGATGACACCAAACACGGCACCAATAGCGGCACCAGCTCCTGGCGCGTTTGTTTCCGGATTCATCCAAGATTCCATTCTCCATTTTACCTAAGGAATGAAAATACAATAAATTATATGCAACTTGAATATGTAACAGCAAAATATAACATTCATGCACTTATTGGAGGGTACCATAGGAAGCAAACTGTTATATTGGTCATCATTTTGGCTTCAAGGTGTCTGTGTGCAAGTTACACGAAGATATGATACTTGAAAACAAGTGTCATTGAATTTATAGAGAGCACTCTGTTTGAATCATGCGATACATATGTAAAACCATTAATCATCGTTGCCATAATAAGGTGCAGACTTCGGAATCTATTCCAATCAGAAGGGAATATTCAGGGGACTCCTTCAGTCATTTGCTATTTTGTTGGTCTTCAAATTCTTTGGGCTTTATGCTCCTTAAAGGGAAGGGTTACCATCGGACCTCCTCAGCACAGATCCCCAACACAGCTTACTCATCTCCTTTAAATGAATGACATTGAGCTCCTTGCCAAAGGAGATACCAATCTGAAAGAGCAGGTTCTCCTTGTATAGAGTCTTTTCTAATGATATTGGCAAGACATTTGGACTCGACAAATGTAATTCATCTGAAACGTGGCAAGGTGATTAATGATGGATCGGTCAGGTTACAAGGGGGAGGAGTTATTGGGCATCTTGTGGAAAATCAGGCCTACACCTATCTTGTAATGCAAGTTGGAGACAAGCTCCAGAATGCCCAGATTCAAGACAAACTTCGGGCCGAGTATAAAGCTCGTTTAAAGAAAATCTGGAGCTCAGAGCTAAATGCTCGGAACAAGGTCAAAGCTATCAATACCTTTGCTGTGCCAGTCCTTTCCTATTCCTTTGGAGTAGTTGATTGGACAAAACAAGATATCCAGAGTCTTGACCGCCTGACCAGGAGGATCATGGCTGATAACAGAGCCCACCACCCTCGTTCCTCTCTCAATCGGTTATATATGCCAATCAATTCTGGAGGTCGGGGTATGATTAATGTGGAAGCTCTTCACTCCCACAGTGATGGGGAGTACACCAGGTGAAGTCCTAAGTCGTTCACTTGTAGAGAATCTTCTGTGTGCAGCATCATGTGTACATGCAGTGTGTGGAACAGACCAGTAATCCAGCCGACTCCTTTAATACCGTCTCCACCATTCCTGTGGCTTTGACTCCGAGGTCTATCCATGGTACGACCCTGAACGTGTCCAGGGCGTCATGGAAAATGATGCTTTCAAACTTCTGTGGAATAGGCCCATATACAGCCTTAGAAGAATTCAAGTCAACAAACCTGATCTTGTCCTTTTTGGATAAAGCCAATGAATTTATTTATATCATTGAATGTTCTGTCCCTTTTGACAGCAACGTGATTGGCAAGATTCAGGAAAAGCATGCTAAATATGCGGACCTCGCCTTTGAAATGTCTCGCTTGCTTCCCAAGTACATTGTCGTCAGACTCCCTATTGTTCTCGGTGCCCTGGGTCTAGTACCTCCTGATCTCTTGGCGCTGATCAAGAGAGTGCCGGGTTCTCCACCGGGAGCAAATCCCTTCTGACACTCTGGGTAATGCAGAGGCTACATATTCTCCGTAAAGTTCTTGGTGGGTTCAACTGGGCAGCGTTTCCTGGGAGAAGTCCCATTCGCTGTCTGGGCTGCGTGTAGGGCCCTGAGCTAATGATGAGCCTTACCAGCCTGACTGTCCCAGGATCACCCGAACACTCTCTGCTGTATACTATTTTTAATCTGTAAAACATAATAATAATAATAATCATTTGACAGATCATTATATATACATGCACGTAATCACTGATGGAGTTTAGGTGTTCGCTTGATATCAGCACGTAATCCAGCTTGGATCTGGAGGGAAAATAGAAATATTTTTTTAAAATGAGAAATGATGCTCATTCGTCAAAACGTTGCCTATAAATCAAGTCACACTGTTAGACATACAGACGCCATCATCATCACACGTGTGACAGCTGCTGGGACATCGGAGTTCGCAATTCTTCCCCCTCCATCCGTCTGGACAATATCTGCATCTCCCATACTGGTCGCAATCATGATCTTTACAATGAATAGAGCTCCTGTGGCAATGCTTTCCATGGTAACCCCTAATACAGCCGTGGGTACAAGATCCATCTCGACTGGTACACACACGCTGTATTGCATGGCGATCAGACAGTATTTGCCATGCCAACCAGACTTACAGCCATCTACACAGGCACCATCATAACTATAGCAACGAGACGAGTTGCAGGATGTTCTGCACCGAGTGGCACAACGATGACCGAGCATCCTACTTCACAACCCTCCAGACAGTTATCGGTATAACGATCACAGTGCCTGTGTCCATCCTTGCCTCTGTAGCACGTTTCCAGAACAGTTGTGGTTGCAGTGTCTTCCTCGATAACCTGGACTGCACCGTTCACAGATATCACTTCCTCTGTCACAGCCAGTAATATAATATCGAGGGCACGTTTTGTCGCACATGTTTACATAAAAACCGAGTTTCCATAGAAACCAATGAGACAGTATCCGGTCCAGTGCATCTTGCGTTGAGGCAAGTATCACACGTTCTGTTGCAGTACAATCCTGTCCAAGGTTCTTGACACCTAAGGATACATCGCCCGGTATCACACGTTCTGCTGTAGTACAATCCTGTCCAGGGGTTGTTGACATCTAAGGATACATCACCCGGTTTCTTTGTTACAGACTTGATCCTTGCAGGTAATACCCCAGTCAATCCACCGTCACAGGTTTCTGAACAAGCACCAGTATGGCGGTCACAGATAGTTGTGACCCTGTGATGCTCGAATATCTCCTCGGACAGGACACATTGCAGTCTCGTCCATACACTATTTCAAGAAAGGGACACCAATGACGACATAATTAGTGTCCCTTTTCTTGAAAGATTATTCTTATTGTTTAGCCATGACCTTGATAACGACCATTGCCGGCTGTACCTTGGTATTGTTAATGTTTGTCACATGGCTGTACCCAGCACTCTCTTTTCTTTTGTCCAATATTCTGGTAGTGTGACCAGAGATTTGTATCGGAATTTGGAATTCCAAACTCAGTGCCCTTGTCAAACAAATGGTTGATCAAACTTCAGAAGTTTAAAGTTATAAGTTCCTTAAATTCCTATACTGTTCACGATGGCAAATGTTACAATTGTGAGGAGGAAAGTTTTATTGACATTTTTCTTCTATTTTTAGGCTGATTATTAGCCTTAGAGTAGGAATCTTGATATATTCGGGTGAAATGCCGGATCCGATGTTCCATATTGTCTATATTGACTATTCGTTTATTTATATTAATAAAGGTTGTTGATTTAATTATGAGAACCAGCTCTTAATCATAAACAGTGTCGTAACTGTTGACAATTTTTGGATAGTCAGATGATGTTGAATTTGAATGTGCTTTCGTTTACAGTAGATATAAACTTTCGACGGAACTTAAACCAACCAACAATTTTATAACCATTCATAAATATTTGAGTACACAAACAATCATATTTGTTTGCAAACAATCTTAAGGATCGTGAAGGGGTACTTGATCGGAAAGGGTATAAAGTGAATTGTACCTGAACCATGGCAAACGTTAATTTATTGCTCTGGCATGTACTTATTGCTGTTAAAGACCTAAGATGGAAACAACTGACTGAGTTTGGTTTTACGCCGCTTTTAGCAATATTCCAGCAATGTCACGGCGGGGGACACCAGAAATAGGCTTCACACATTGTAACTCATGTGGGGATTCGAACCCTGGTCTTCGGCGTGACGAGCCAACGCTTCAACCATTAGGCTACCCCACCACCCCTAAAATGGAAACAAGGAACCATAAAATGAGAGGTTATCTTTACACCACAAAGCTGGTTAATGATCTATTTCACAAACACACGTATCGCTTAACGTTAACACACAACGGTATGTTACACTTACCATCAAAACTTCCGAGGTAAAGGAGTAACGACAGCAGGTACCCGACTCTATCCATTGCTCCAACTGTCTGTTGAATGCACTATGTATTGTTGTTATTTTGGGTGACTCATGTGTGGAAATACACGGGTTTTAATTCAAGTCAAGTAGCTGATATCGCTGTGATTATTACGTCAGGTGTAATATCTAAGTATAGATCATTAGATTGGTTATTTATCTAAATGTCCAGCTGGACGTAAACTGTCGCCAGTGCATGAAACATTACGTGAAGATTACTTTGATAACAGGGAGACTTTGGTGAAATCCATTCGTGATAAGTCCTCTCCTAATATAAGTCAGGAAACATATGGCCCCTCCTCGAATGAACACGAATTTCACCCAAATCCCATTAGTGATAGATTGAAAAACAAATGAATTCACCACAAACTCGTACCGGCTTCATTGACCTGAAAGAATTCTGTTTGTTTTGTTCTGGCCTCTATTTGTCATCTCCCTTGTGTTTATCTATTAGCGCTATTCCCTATAAGTTAATCCGGCTTTAGCTGTCTACTGTTCATCACCTATCAACACTATTCAACTGCTAAGCGTTGGCTTCTATTCAGCTCTAATTAAGCTCTAGTTAAGTATTGGCGCCCTTTTAGCGCTAATTAACTGGTAGTACTGGCTTCCAATTGTTCCATTGTTTAGCTTGCATCTTTGTTGTCTTATAACTTTTGTTGTTCTTACATGTTTATATACACTCTCTGCTTCATACTATTCATTCATCTGATGAAGAGTAAGGATAAACTCGAAACGTTGTGTATATTCATAATAAAGAAGCTGACATCCATAAAATAACTATCTTCCTTATGTGTATCACTTCTAAGACCTGAAAAATTAGAGTGTAATGCAACCCCCACTGTTTATTACTATCAACGGACTTTGTAGTTGGTGTACCCACACACTAAATCCGCCACATGCAATGTGACATGAGTTATGACAATATTCATGATGGCAACACTTCCGTCTCTGTTTGTGTGTATATATATATGTGTTTGATACACATACATATTGTTGCAACCCTAAGATAAACAGCACATATTGCATGATACAAACTTGTTCACAATGATATGTTTTCTCATTACAAATTACGCTGCTTAAGAATGAAGTATTCCTTTAGGCATGTATGTTATATTTCTCAGTTAGCCACGAACGAGAGACTCGAAACAATGAATCAGTAAGGAGGGCTTGGTACAAGCATGTGCACAACTGTACACACACCTCCACAAATACGTTAAGTGATACGATATCAACACCGCTGTACTTATTAAGTACACACTGCCATGGTTCGTATTCATCGAGTCTAGATATGTCTGACACATGCATACCTAGACTATTGATTGTATTGAGTGTTTCATTAGTACTCGGTGTTCAAATGCTAAATGTCGTTGTATGCTAGACGGAGGAACGTCAGTGTGACGACACATGTCCTTCGAATCAGTCCCACATCTCAAGGCACGATGCACACAAGTCACCGCTTACAATATTCCTCTGACCCATAATATGCAAATTTCATGGCTTCGTAGCATGCAGGGTGTAATCAACTCGCATTTCATCTTCGAAGCCGCAACATCAGTAATATCCCAAATGTCAGTTTCTCACCCGCTCAACATAGTGTCTGTCAGTAGTTGTGACTAAAACAGTAGTATTAAAAACATACAGGCTGCTCAAAGTAAAGCACATTCTCAACACAGTATCAATCACTAGTACGGGTGGTAAGAGGTGAGTAAAATGTCACATATGTACCATGAAATGTATTTACATCTATTGAATAGAATAATATACATCTGAAAACGACTTTGATAAGTGCCAATAATTCGCATTTAAAGAAAATTGGTCAGACTCTGTTAAATTGAACTCCTGCTCTCAGCTAGCATTGCGAGTGAATGAATTAACAATTAAGGACATCACGTACTTACATATAATGAATAGAACTATATCTATCTGAAAACATCTTTGATATGTACCATTATATCGGCTTTAAAGAACTCCTGCACATTAAAGTAATGGTAATTCCGAAATAAAAACAAAAGTGGCAACACTCGAGTTAAAAGTCGACGACGTGAATAGTCGTGTTTCATGTGTTGAGGAAAGCGTGAAGTTTGTAGCCGACAATTACGACGATTGGAAGAGAAAGAAATACAAATATTCAACGTGATCTGAATAAGCTGAAAGATCCTGTTATGGGGAGTATATCCACTAACCGTAATTTCAGTCAGGAGAACTTGCAACTCAAAGATCTTGTTATGGGGAGTATATCCACTAACCGTAATTTCAGTCAGGAGAACTTGCAACTCAAAGAAACTGTCAAAGATAAAAGATGTATATCGATGAGGGATAATCCTATTTGTAGCAACATCCCCAAAACCGAAACTAGCCCGACTTTGAAAGTTCCCAAGAGGTTCTCTGAGAGTTCATCAAGTCTACATTACACCTGGGCAGCCAGAATATGAAACTTAAGAGGGTCCACAGGATTGGGCATCCCCGTCAGGAGACGCAGTGAAACCACGCCCCGTCATAGCCAAATTCATAATGTTACATAATAACTCTTTGACTATCATAGATAAAGAAACAGTAATATGTAAAGAATTTCACAGTAGAATATGTACCTCTTTGACTATGATAGATAAGGATACTGTATCTGATTATGTAAACAATATCACAGTAAAGATATACACAGTTGTTCTTTCAATATCATAGATAAGGAAACCTTAACTGCCTGCAAAACATTGTAGAATCCGCAAATAATAACTTGATATCGCAGAAACTCAAACTCAACTCAAACTCTTTTATTCTCAAAAGAACCATTCTTGGTGGTACAAGAGAAACATTATAATCATTTACATATATATACAGGCAAGATGGCAGAAAGTACAATTATAGTTTTACAATATAAATACAGCATAGTTGTACAATATACTCATCTTAGTCTTTTTCACACTTGTATCAACTAGGTTTAGGTATTTTGCTAATTTTTTTGATTATGCAAGGTTTTGCTTCAGGAATACGTTTTTATAAGTTATTAGATTAGGGAAGGATAAGTATTTAATGGGAATGTATTTTTTTCTTTGTTCAGTAAAAGCTTCACATTTAAATAAATAATGAAATTCATCTGCTACAGCAGGCGATTTACAGAGATTGCAGGTTCTATTTTCACGATCAATGCCATGCCAACGGCCAAATTCAACAGGTAGGTTTTGGTTACAGGTTCTGTATTTTAAAATTGGTAAAGATACATAAGCCGGCAGGAGGAGATAATTTTCTAAAATCGGGAGATTTTTAATGTATATGTAGTAGAAACCTTTAGGGCTATTTTCTATCTCAACTTTCCAACTTTGGTAAAATTAGTCTTTTAGGATTGATTCCACCTGAGAGGTTAACCATTGGTATGAAACATTTACGGGGTTTATGAAATATATAAGATAGACCCCATTTATCAAGTACACCTTTTACATATTTGGTCCAAATATCATCTTCGTTTTCTCTAGCGCCTAGGATAAGTGCATAATTATAAATCAATTTTGATAGTTTGCGAGTAGTTCCAACAGAATGTAGCTTATACCAGTAACAGATTACCCTTTTAGCGGCTAATATATAAAGGGGAACTCTCCCTAGTTCTCCATATACAATATAATATGGGTAGAGTAGCGTAAATCAATAGTTAATTTAAGAAATCTCAAATAAATCTTCTCTATAACTTGTAAATTTTCATATGCCCATGTCTCACAGCCATAAAGCAAGATCGGTGAAATCATAATATCAAATGCTTTCAGTAAACAATCTATAGGCGTATTAAAGTTTCTTGATTTTTTCAAAAGGCAAAACATAGCTTTAGATGCGCTGTCTGAAAGTTATCTTATTGCTTTATTGAATTTTCGGTTTTTATTGAAAGTCACTCCAAGATAAATGTAATCATCTGCAATGTCAATCAAAGTATTTCCATAATAGAACTTTAGCTTAGAGTATTTTGCTGGACCGCTCACAAATATAAGTACTTTTGTTTTATCTAGATTTACTTCTAGATGCCACATGTTACAATATCTATGGAATGAGTTAAGAGTACGTTGAAGTTCAGGGGCTGAATCAGCGAAAAAGGACTGTGTCATCTGCATAAAGTAGAATCATAAATGAAATACATAGGTTCATATCAATATCTGGGAAGTTAGGAAGACTCACAGATGTACATCCATCATTAGTAAGGAATTCGTCCAGGTCATTTATGAATCAACAGAACAAAAGTGGGGAAAGGTTTTCACCTTGGCGCACGCCAGAGTAGCATGGGAAGTTATCCAACATATTATTGTTTGATAGTACACACGATTTGATGTTAGCATACATATTTGGAACAAGAGTTAAAAATCTACCCTTAATTCCATTGTTAAGTAGTTTATGCCAGAGCCCAACCCTCCATACATTATGGAACGCTTTCGAGAAGTCAATAAAGGCACAAAACAGTTTTTCTTTTACAATTTTTAGGACATGGTCGCTCTTTGTGAGACTTTTTAGTAAACAATGGAGATTCACATTCTCACCTGTTAAGAGCAATGTAATGCTATTTGGTAAATCAAAAAGACGGATTGCAACATAATCCTCTCTCAAAAGAAACACCAATCTCAGAATCACTCAAGCATGTTGGTGTGAGTCTTAATTCACAATTCAACTCCTGGGACAGGATGGTCAGTGCAAGCTCCAAAATGAAATCTTCAACGATGATGCTGATGAAGTCTGGCTGCCACTGTAAAGGTTTAAACCCCATCACTAGTGCAAACCTCGTAAGAACTGTAAGCATCCCAAGGGCCCTATTCGGCTCAGAGTTGTGGTGTAACCCTACTAAAGGCGAGATTATAACTCTCGAACGAGCCCAACGTTTCTGCCTAAAAGTGTGCCAAGGCTTACCAAGATCAACAAGTACAGCCATCTGTAACTCATTGATAGGATGGCCCGTTGGAAGCAGCAATACATATGAGAAAGTTGTTCTTCTTTGGTATCCTCTGCAATACCCAACACCATCTCCTTGCACACCAGGTTTTCCTCAACAGACTTCATGCCTTCAAGAACAAATGCACAGGACATACTCAAGGATTCCTTCCGGATATATGCCAAATTCTTGAACATTATAATCTGCTGCCCCAACTACATTCCTTCCTACAGACTCATCGGTTTATGCCTCAATCATCATGGAAGAGAACTGTGAAGAAAGCTATACAGGAAAAGTGGCTGCACCGCACGTCGTCAGATCCAGACCTGAAGCGTTTTCTGAATATTCATTCTTCCATCAAACCTCATCCAGCCTGGAAGATTGCAAAGGCCTTGCCAAGACTGAAGAAGAAGTGCACATTCCTAGTGCAAATGTGTTCTGCATGGCGCCCAGACAAAGTTCCTGGTACCTGTTCTGACTGTGGCTGTGATCACAACGACCGGTTAACACATATTGTATGTTGCTGTGTTGCTAACGAGTCTGCGAGAGACACTCTGTGGTGCAACATCACCAGTATCAACCCAATTGAGCTGAGTGTCAGTCTCCACACCAGATCTGACGCAGACTTAGCATCCTGCATCCTGTCCTGTCAGTCCCCAGTCACCCTGCAGGAAGACGACCTCCAGCTGTACCAGTCTGTGCTCATCGAGGGGTTCTACTGCCTCTGCCACTATATTTACTCTTAAATTACACGAGTAACAAACTATCCATGATCTAATTTAATTTTTCCCCTGCTGTTCTTGTAATCTCCTATGGAGGAATGAAAGAGTATATATCGTTTGTCCATGTAACCTCACAGTTATTCAGCATCTTCAATATATGCTTGCATATCAAGGTATATCAAGCAACTTAACAAACATACTCAGGTTAAAGGTCACATGCAACAACAATAGCAACAAAATAATTAAAACACAATTATCACTTCTTCATGACATATAATATACATTGGTGATTGTGAAAAAACAAATAAACAAAATGGCGTACAATCGCAAATCAAAAGTGCAATATTTTGTTCTTGGGTTTAACGAAGCACCCGGGATACCGAACACAGACAGAGCGGGTGGGGTTTGTAAATACATGCTCATTTTTGTGTATAACATTTTGCATTCAACAGACCCCATAACATTTCATGTGTACAAGTATCACACCTGCCTGTCTGTGTAATTACATAATGTGACAGAGACAGAACTCAGGTGCACGAGCCATAAATCAATGCGTTTTGTTTATGGTGTATAGCCTGATATAGTTCAAATTGCATGTGGTCAGGGATCGAAGTTGTGTATTGCATATTGTCATTAGCAGACAGGCAGGCAGACACATAGGTGTCAATAAAACAGACATTGAGTTTTGTCTGTGAAAAGACATATCTATATCACAGTTAGAAATTCTGACAATGCTAAATAATGACGTTGATGTTAAGTATGAAACTGAGAAAGTGACTTGGTAAGTAGAACGTGTGGTGAAACAGTCAAATGAAATTGTATAAACAGTTAAATCGGTAATCTCCTGTCATAACATATAAAAGCTTGCGAATGTGAAATATCAACAAATGATTAGAAAAATAGCTCACATCATAGCTTCCAACACCATTCTTTCAAAATTTCTACTTTTTGTTCCCTTTCATTTCTTAATAAGTGTACTACCCCGTCGCCGAAATACTTTAGCTGTGCGTGCGACGCTAAATAATTCAAATAACGGGGACCGGCCAAAAGACCCTCAGGATAAAAACCCCTTGGTACAAAAGCCCCTCGACCAAAAGCCCCTATGGACAAAAGCCCCTTGCTAATTTGAGCACCCCTGTCCAAAGCTCGATTCATGTATTTCATAAAAGAATGAACATTTCTTACGGCTCGTATATATTTTATAAAGTATTTTAAGTATTTTATCATACCAATGTAAAGGAAATGGAGAAAATGTGATAATTTCTTACTTGGAAATTCTGCAGAGGCACAGCGCCGCCTAAAACAGAACTGAGGACTTTCTTTCCTCCATAGGCCAAAACCATTAGGTTGTGTTGATTATGCCATAGAATGTTTCATGTTTTCACTTATTAATCATTTCTTGTTGATTTGTTTTCATTCGTTTGATGAAATTTATTTCTTATTCACTAGAATTATTTGCTAATTACGTATTAATTTATATTGTATTTAGGGTCATTATATTTTGAAGGAATACAATGTTTCATATCATCAATCATTTCTTGTCTTAATACATGTTTAGTCTTATTTTCCCATTAATACATAAAATGGGGGGCTTTTGGTCATTTTTCGAGGGGCTTTTGTTCCGAGAGGCTTTTGACCTAGACCCCAAATAACTAATTCCAAGCTGCGCGAACCTATTCACTGCGCATGCGCCATGAGCGCAGCGCCGCACAGCTGTTGAAACCACTTTTCACCCCAGCTGGGATGAACTTAGTGAATCTTTTGAACTCCGATTTCGCGGGGTTTTTTCATCGCCTTATTTTTCATTTTTAATCATTTGTTACTGTAAGTCCATCCCGAAAGGTATCAGAATCTTAAAGAGTTGTGTTTTACGTTGCATGTGACCTTTAAACACCGTGGGGTCATCAAGTGCTATCCCTGTTGTAGACGCCGATTTGATATACTGGCCATAACTGCATTCAATTTGATAGATTGTGGGCAAGCATGAAGCAAGTCTTCAGTTCCATACAGGTGTCTGACGTCGTCACAGTTGTAACAACAGTGTTAATCCAGTAAGTTCCTTGATCCTGATCGAAAACGACGTGTGATTAAATCAGACAACCTCGTTTTAAGTAACAGGAGGATATGCACTACAATCACCCCACCCCCCACCCCTCGAGCCGCACGCGGTCGGCCACGATAACATACCCTGGTTATATATGTGAACCCCCCTCCTCTACCGAACCCTTACATTCAAATGACTTACGGATTCGTCCCTTACGCCCACATACAATAACAATGTTATCGTGACAATGTGTGTGTGTGTGTGTGTGTGTGTGTGTGTGTGCGTGCGTTGGGGGCGCGGGTGCGGTTGCACATAAATCATGAAGTACAAAGGTTTTAGGAGAAATCTCTCTTCCCCTTCCCCCCTCCCCCTCTCGTCACGATAACATACCCTGGTTTTCCCGAGGTACCTAATAATAGATACATGTCATTGCTCATTGGGTACCCCAACACTGATATGAATCACCTGTGTGTGTGGCCATAGGTAAATCTATTTGCAAAGCCAGCTAATGATCATCTCGGTAACTAGTGTGATCTTGACCTAAAGAGCTGACGTCAAACAAACTACACTCGTGCCAACGCATTATGTTTAATGTACTTGGAAATGATCAGCGCGAAGACAGCGACACTCACTCTCTCGAGTAGCCTAGTGGTTAAAGCATTCGTTCGTCACGTCGAAGGCCCGGGTTTGATTCTCACATGGGTACAATGTGTGAAGCCCATTTCTGGTGTCCCCGCCGTGATATTGCTGGAATCTTGCTGAAAGTTTCATAAAACCATACTCACTCACTCACTCTGATGAGTGTTCTTTCTTACCTTTCTGAAACCATCGATCCATCCACCATCATTGACTGCAGGTGCTGACGTCAGTCCAGGAACTACACGGTTGTGAAAATCACGTGACTGGACGTGTATTAATGTATAATGTTTGCATTTGCATACTTGGTAAACACAAGGTCAGTCTGTATTTAACAGTTCAAGGTTTTCAAGACTGCAATCATGTGCTTTCAAAGGAGTGTGCTGTTTATCATACATTGTTTGTGTCATCTGACAAACTCATACTCAACACAGAAGCCAAAATGTATTTTTAGTGACATGTTTTGAACATGTTCATTGGCCATATATATTTCAGTTCAGTTGTGCTCCCCTCGCTTCTTTGCACCATATATATAGTTCCAGGTTAGACTTAGTCGATTCAGCAACCCATACTTCTCGTCAAAGGCGACTAACGGGATCGAGTGGTCAGGCTCACCAGTTGCGTAGATCGATGTCAATGATGTTGATCACTGGACTATCTGGTCCAGACTCGAGTATTTACTGACCGCCGCCATATAGCTGGAAAAATTGCTGAGTGTGGCGTTAAACAACAAACAAACATATCTTTGCACCTTGTATCTCAACACCTATGCTCATCTGGAGGAACATACATATTTGCCTACCAACCTTCTATCAAATATCGGTGGACATTTATAACATTCATTACGTAAAGATCTGTTTGCTTTGGTGACAGGTCCTTGAGCGACTGCTTTGATAACAAGGCCCTGAAGGTCACTGCAGTCCTTCCCGGAATCCACATGGGTTTCCCTGGGAGCCCACTAGCGACACAGTGTTGACAGCACAGTACTCCACAAACAGTCACACAATGTACCAAAAACAAGTTGAATGCAATACTTAAAAGTCACATGCAACCAAAAATCAAACATAATTAAAACACAATTATCACTTATTCATGACATATAATATACATTGCTGGTTATGAAAAAACATATAAACAAAATTATAAGCGTACAATCGCAAATCAAAAGTGCAATATTGTGTACTTGGGTTTACTTCCCAAGAAACGAAGCAGCCGGGATACCGAACCCAGTCAGAGCGGGTGGGTGTGCACTCAAGTGTAACGGCTGGTTCATTTGCAGATGCCCTCACGGCTCATTGTGTGTGTATATATAGAGATGTTGGGTTTTGTAAATACATGCTCATTTTTTGTGTATAACATTTTGCAATCAACAGACATCATAACATGTCATGTGTACAAGTATCACACCTGCCTGTCTGTGTAATTACATAATGTGACAGAGACCGAACTCGGGCAATAAATCAATGCATTTTGTTTATGGTGTATAGCCTGATTGGTGTTAAGTTCAAATTGCATGTGGTCAGTGATCGAAGTTGTGTATTGAATATGGTCATTAGCAGACAGGCAGGCAGACACATAGGTGTCAATAAAACAGACATTGAGTTTTGTCTGTGACAACGACATTTCTATATCACAGTTAGAAATTCTGTCAACGCTAAATAATGACATTGCTTTAAGTATCGAACTGAGAAAGTGACTTGGTAAGAAGAACGTGTGGTGAAATAGACAAATGAAATTATATAAACAGTTTATCTCCTGTCATAACATATAAAAAGCTCGCAGGTATCATAATCTGCAAAGTTGTGTTTTACGTTGCATGTGACCTTTAACACTCACTGAACACATACTTTTACCGAAGTTATTGTTGGCATGGTTGGTGCAACCACACAATATATGTTTTATGGAGCTTTAACTACGTGGATTACCCCGAATGGTTGTTTGTGAAAGTCAGAGCTACAGATAACTTTTGGGTCATTGAGTTATGTACTCGCTTGTGTTCATCTCAATTGGGTATCCTAATTTTCCTTTGAGTATCCAAGTATATTGTACCCACTCCAATCCAACTCAATTGGGTATTTTGAACATTTTCCATAAATATGTATAAAAGTTATAAAGTTTAAATGTTGGTTTACGTGTTTGTTATTCGTATTTGATCTGTAATATGAGAAACGATAAGAAAGACCACAAGTAGCCAAGTTCATGTGTTGAAATAAGACATCTCAATATACCTCAGTTATTTTATCCAACCACCGGTACGCAAGCTAAAAAGTGACATTCATGTGTGTACGCATGTAAGATCAAATTTATTGAGTATTTGCAAAACTTCAAGCGTACCTGTACGCAATAGACCTAATAGTAATTGAGTTTTCATATAAATATTTGCGTAATTTATGTTGACATGCAGCTTATCTGATATCTCGGCGGTTTGTTAACTTTGTTTTTGTAAAATCTGTGCTGAGCAACACTTCAGTCCATGTTAAGATTAAACGCCGCAGCCATTAAAGGCACTGAATACACGCTTACCCAAAGGTTATGATCATGGTCTTTCTTATGAGTTCTGGGCAAGTTTAGTGTTGGAAAAAGTCGTTTGTTACGCCGAAGGTCCGGGTTCGAATCCTAATGGATATAAATAGAAAACTTCACTGGTTTTGTTCAGTGTAATAGCTGTAAAACCCCAAGCAAGGTAAACCCATACATTTACAATATTAAGGACATTATGGACAATGGTTTTAGCAACTACCCGTTACGAAAATGAGAAAAAATAGCAAGATGATGGAAATGTCTTTTGTGGGCTGAGGCAACGATATTAAGGAGCGCAAAATCGTTACCTATCTGGATGGAAAAACCAATGAATTACAGCCGGGATATATGACATTATTTGGAAAATATTTACTACGAATACTGCAACAGAAAAGGCAAGAACTATACTTCTGAGTGTTAGTTGGCGCTATTTAAACGCCCTGCTCATTATTTGAGTAAAATCAGACGCCATATCAAACATGTCAAAGAGAACTGCAGGTTTTGAGTTCCCTGTATGAAGTTCATTACTGACGGTATGCCCCAAGCTTTTCGCAGTATAATCGTATTTCTGTATGACATACCGGGTAGCTATATATATATTGCTTTACAAATTCATTTGTACATTTTTGCTTTATCATCCCATTTACTGCAGATGAAATGAAAGGGTATTTGGCTTAATGGCAGCACACATTATATTTGACGGTCCCATTAAAGAAGAAAGCTCTATTCGAACTAACTGCGGGAGCTCAAACTTTAGTGATGCCTGTTAACTTCAGAATGTTGTCTAAAAAAGCATTGTCAGCTAAACCACGAATTGCAGTCACACAGTGTTGAGTCGACCTTAGAGATGTCGAAGTTATGGTTGTTTCGAAGTAAGAGCTTAGTCCCTGTGTATTCCTTATTTAGTCATATGCTACATTTGTGTCGAAGTAAGAACTTTGTCCCAGTGTATTCCTTATTTAGTCATTATGTTACATTTGTGTCGAACCTCGTAAATATATACGTAGGTGTCTTCAACTTCAACACAACGGCGTTCGACTTATTAAGTGTTACGCGGCGTTAAACCCTTTTAAAAATACATTTAAACATGTCTTTGATATTATGCATGTCGGTTTATTCAGGTGGAAGGTTACCAACGAATTTACAGAATACGTGTGTGTGCATTCTACAAGGGTTCAGTTCGTGACGTCGTCCTGCTACTGATGTTGTAATAAAATGCAAATGAGTTAGTCACAAATATATGGCAGCTGATACAGCAATTGGGGTACGACATGTGTCAACCAAGTCAGCCAGCCTGACCATCCTATCCCGTTAGTGGCATGGGTTACTGAAGATCAATTCTAACCCGGATCTTCACGGGTTATACAAAGAAGAAGGGACGTCGTAATATAGACATGTGTTCTCATTCCTTTTCAACTTTTTTCACGCCAATACAATTTGTGCAAAAACAAATTTTACAACTTGAAGAGTGTACAACTGAAGGAAGATGCTTATGATGTAAATACAATACAGGCAAACTGCTGCATGTTTTCTTCTTGTCACTGCACCCAAGTCTACATTTTAGGAACATATACAGATGAGCAATAAATGACATATCTGCTGAAAGCAAAGTCTATTGTACGACTCCACGACTACCTTACCATGTCTTAAGGAATCAGAGTTTTTACAATATGACCATTGGTGTTCTCATGTATTCATATTATTCTTAATTACCAGAAATTCTTTGAGTGAGAGATGTATCCCTTTCACACTAGCATTGTTATCCCAGTGGTCTAAACCTAGACTGTATCAGTCCGGTCAAGTATAGAGAACATTATACACATTATGCGCGTTGCTGTGGAAGAGAAATCGTCTTGAACGCAACCTTGAATCAGTTTCACCTTACCTCACTTTACATACAACCTTATAGATATGACTGAATCCTAATATCAATAAAGTGTCATGTTGTCTTCCCTCATAATGTTTGATACAATAACATAGCCACAATAGTTACACAGCGTCAAATGAACATCAGAATGAGTGAGTTTCACCACGTGTCAGCGTTATTAGAGTCTCATTCAGGTCACGATCCTGCTCTAGATGTTCCCGGCAACTGATGACACCCTGGCGTGGAGTGAGCTTATCGAGGAGGGAGTTGACGTTCGTCATGTGCTGACCAGCATAGCCCAGTTTGTCCCTGTCCTTTGTAGTTCGTACAGGGAGGATAGGACCTCATGACTTGTCATCAACACAACCTTCATGGCTGTGTAAAAAATGTTTCATCAGATATTGGATGAACCCGATGTGTCCTGAACTGTAAACTAGTCTGATTCGTGTTCGGCGTCAGTCTGTGGGCTTATCTCTTCTGGCTGTGACAGGAAAACTGCTTCAGGTCCCTGTGACACACGAACATCTTAAACAACGATGCAAACGTTCTTCAAGAATTTGAAACAGTATTGAATCCCAAATGTCTTAGGAATAACATTCTTATGCATTTGTCACATGAAAATGGATGAAGGAACTTGTATATTGTCATATTAGAGTACCATATGATGCGTAATGATCGAGGTCCTTTAACATATTAACATACAACTACTGTTTAAACGGCCAAATCAATAATGATTTCAACTTCATTTTCTTTCAGATTGACATTTCGATTTAAACTTCTGCATAGAAGTCTGCATAAGAGGTTCATTCAATCTGGAGGGATATGCTTCTCTTTCACGTGTTATATGTAGTGCTTGAAACATGTTCTGATAAGAATGATACGAACTGACCTCGGTGGTTACAATGCCGTCTTCTGTAGACCAGTATACCCCCCGATTATACCCAGTGAGACTATCACGATGGCACCAAACACGGCACCAAACACGGCACCAGCTCCTGGCGCATTTGTTTCGGATTCATCCAAGGTTCCATTAGTCAGTTTACCTAATGAATAGAAATACCATACCAATATGAACCATAGGCATCTGGAATATGTAATGGCAAACATATAACATGCATACACTGATTGGAGGGCATCATTTGCAGCAAACTGTTATACTAACATTCACTGTAGCTTCATGGTGTTTGTTTCAAGCTGCAAGAAAATATGATATGTGGAAGCAATTAATTTAAATGTCATTAAATTAATAGCGAGCAATTTGTTTTCCCAATCTGTTTAAGTCATGCGACACATATGTAAAACCGTTAATCATTATTATCATCATCATTATCTGGAGGGTATATATAAAGGTGAAGTATGAATCATTTTTGTTCTGATTTTC
Source organism: Haliotis rubra (assembly GCF_003918875.1). Taxonomy (NCBI): domain Eukaryota; kingdom Metazoa; phylum Mollusca; class Gastropoda; order Lepetellida; family Haliotidae; genus Haliotis; species Haliotis rubra. The sequence goes on from NW_025766027.1 coordinate 26,781, forward strand.
AAGAGACATGATGCTAATTCGTCATTACGTGGCCTTAAAACAAGTCCAAAGGATTAACTCTCAATCTGCTTCAGTAAGGATTAAAGAACTCGCTTAACTTGCAGACTTAATAAATAATTAATCAGGTAATCATTGCAGCTGGTGTTAAACACCTGGCATTGTTCCAAGCCAAGTTAATATGACTTTACTAATAACACCCGATTTGAGCGCATGGGTAAAAGACACATAGACACGAACCAGATGTGTAGGTGTGTAAGCCGCTTGAACCTGATGATGTGTGGGTATGACCTTTAGCTTGTGATTCGCCGGCCATCTTCATCACATGTGTGACAGGGCGCTGGGACATGGATCTCAACTCTCCCTTAGTCTCATATGTTAGATCATCTTTAAAATTGAGACTTCTTGTGGCATTGCTTTCCATAACCCCTTGTGACAGGCGCTGGGACATCCTTGACGTTGTCAGGGTGCAATTGTCTGCCAACCCTCCACCCGTCTTGACAATATCTGCATCTCCCATATCGATGTCACAGCCATCATCTTTAAAATTGATACACTTCTTGTGGCATTGCCTGTTTCCATGATAACCCCAGTTGTGGTTACAATGCCGTGGATACACGAACCATCTTGACTGGCACACAGTGATTCCTTGCACGTTGTACTGCAGGGTGTCAGACATCAAGTTTGCCATGGTCCAGCAGACTTACAGCCATCTACACAGGCACCATCCATGTGACTGTAGCCAACGAGACGAGTTGCAGGAGATGCTACACTTGAGTGGCGCAACGATGACCGTGCCATCCCTACTTCACAAGGTTTCCAGAAGTTCAAGTTATAACGGTATAACGGTCACACATAGCAGAGATAGTTGTGATGCCCGAGCATCTTCTCGGACAGGACACATTGCAGTCTCGTCCATAATATCCTGGCTTGCATGTAAAACATTCCCCAGTGATTCTGTTACACCCGTCTGTGTGACAGTTGTCATTACAAGGGATGGTGCAATTTGCTCCATAGCAACCAACGTCGCATGACTGACATTTTAGTCCACCGTTTCCATGTCGACATCCATCAGTTAAGCACGATGAGGAACTGGCCCCAACTGAAATATGTCATATCATATATGTCTTATAATGCATTACCAAACGTATTTTAATAGACCGACCCAGTCTGTCAATTGGAACTGTCATAAGCGCCACTTTACTAGTATGTCAATCATAAGGCCGGGTACGCTCTGCGGATGTGTCAGAGAAACCTCAAACGCTGCCAGGGACTTGTTACAATAATAGATATACCAAGCATCAAGGTTGATCTCAGCACTGTGCACACGGAATAGGTATGTAACAATATACCCCCATAACACTATACACTCGTTTGAATAAGAAAGACTATTTTCAGTTTAATTTGTTTCCTATTATTGTATTTAATGCTAGTTAGTTGGTGGGACGTAATACAGATTTTCTGTTCATATATATATTTCTTCCGTTATTTGTGTCCCTTTTCATGAAAGATTGTTCCTATTATTTAGCCATGACCATGACAACGAACACTGGCTTTTTCGGTTTGTCTAATATTCTGGAAGTGTGACCACAGATTTGTATCTAATTTTGGAATTCCAAACTAAGTGACCTTGATAAACAAATAGTTAAAACATGATTTGTTCAAACTTCCGAATTTTGAACGTATACACTCATTAAATGCCTACATTGTTTAAGATGGCAAATGTTAAAATTTAGAGGAGTGAGTTTATACTGACACCTGCTTCTGATTTTAGGCTGATTATTAGCCATAGAGTAGTACATTCCTGGTGAAATGCCGGATCTGATGTTCCAGATTGTTTTTTATTAACTATTCTTTTATTTTTATTCATAAGGGTTTTGGTCTAACTAGGAGAACCAGATATACAACGTAGACAATGTTGTAACTGTTAACTATTTCTGGATATTCAGATAATGTGCAATGTGAAAGTTTACATAAAGTTTACGGAAACTAAAGAGCCCCACAATTTTATAACCCTGCATTAATATATAAGAATACCAGGAGTTTTAGCTGTTTGCAAGGATCGTGACGGGGTCATGGTCAATAAATTAACTTAAATATATCAATAACATTCTATATGTACTCTCCTTGGTTTGGCTCAAATTCATCATCACATGCATAGTACTCCGTTACACATACACCTCAGCTATTGATTACATAATTCAGTGATAAGTAAACGGTGCATCCTATTAATGTAGTACAGCTGCTTACCGAATATTTCACAGGCACTCGGTGTCGCTAAACGTTACCACACAAATGTATGTAATATCATCTCAAATGATATCATCTCAAATACTCACCATCAAAACATCGGAAGAAATGTAGTAACGATAAAAGGCCCACGACTCTATCCATTGCCACAACTGACTATTAAATGTACTATGGTTTGTTATTTGGGGTGACTCATATGTACAAATGTAACAACGGGAAATCGTGGGTTGTAATTCAAGCTGTTATCGGAGTGATTATTATGACAGGTGTATCACTTTGATGAATGGCATTGTGACCGCACAAAGCATTAGATAATGTTGTCAAACTTTGGTGTACTAGTGATTTGATTAGATAAAATATGTCTGCAGTCTGGTGGTGTTAGAGTGGTGTCATGTCGACCACTCAACAATGTAAGTTTTATATGCCTGGTTTCTCATTGCAGAAAACGTTTTTTGCTACAATACTGCTGTCAACACTTTGTATCGTACCTGTATCGTGGTCACGGTTTTCACCTCCTTTCATATGAACGTTTTTCTCCGTTCTAAATAAACTTCGACTTTTCCCAAGGCGTGTGCAAATAGTATGGGGTGGTATACATGAAAAGAATTTAAGCTACACGTGCACCGACAACAATATGAACTACAAAAGAGCCATAATCAATATCGCATCGTGTGTGATACCGTTATTTCTTAAACTTACATTTTGTTGAGACAGTGACTTGATTATATTCAATGACAAAATAAAAATAGAGCATCAAGTGGCATGTTTTGTAATCGGTTGACAAAATGTAATGTTCTTATGTAAGCCCATTTCAGGTGTCCCCGCCGTGATATTGCTGGAATATTGCTAAAACTAAACTCACTCACTCACTCACTTATTCAATAAGAAGCTAAGGCAAATGAGCCAGTGTCATGCTTTTTATCTGATCCATGACAACTGTTATTTGAATAGCTTGTATCTGCTCGCACTTCTTCATATTATGGTAAGATGCGAATCAGGAGGAACATACAGTGTTCCTCACACAACCCTACAGCAAGATTCAGCATCATTATATTTTCAAGACATACAGGCGCTTTCTCTATATAAGAATAGACAAGAGATTGTGCGTAACCTTTTATGTGGCGTATATTGGTAGGAGGTACGGAATGCCTTACTTATCTGCTGCTACCGTGCTAGTTTCCAATATGTTTAAAACATAGGTTTTTTCAATATGCTCAAAATAGCATTTTGTGAAAAGTGTACTATGTATTGGTTTAATGCCACCAGGCGCTATTGACACAGACAGTTAACGTAGTAGTCGCCAATATCAACGAAATATCACGGTTCTGATCTAGAAAACAGGTGGTTGACAGCATGAGCTCTGCTGCCAGGGCGTGAAACACTGAGGTCCCGTCCATCAAATTCAGATAGTCTCATGTCCCTTTAATAGCACGCTGGCCCTAGGTACGTTTTGTAGCCACTCAATCCTCATTCCAATGGGCGATGTCCTTTCCTGGTCTTTCCGGCCTTATATTAGTGGAATATTCCTAAAACCTGCGTAAACCCAACTCGTTCATTCCACTTTGCGTTCTCGTACAGCTGACAGATCAAATAGTCCTGATATCAGGAGACCTTAGTGACACCTTTCATCACTTATTCCTCCTTAAGATAAACTAAGCTTACTGGCTCCTTTCCGGAATCTGCACGAGTTTCCCCAAGAGCCCACAGTGACACGTTGATAACACATCGCCATTCCACAAACTAGTGACACCTTTTCACCTGAAATAGTCTAACGTACTGCAATCCTCTCTGTATACTTCTATTCATAGATTGTTGAAGTAGTTTTTGGAACTAGTCAATCAACATGCCAGGTTGTGACGACATTTTGCAATGACCTTTAACCACAAACATGCATATGCATGTATTACATTGATATTATTTAAAGACCTGATAAAGAAACCTGATTGGGTAAACAGTATCACAGTAGAATGTTTACACCGTTGCTCTTTAAATATCATAGATACAGAAACTGATCTGACTGGGTAAACAATTCCACAACAGAATATGTACACAGTTGCTCTTTAAATGTCATAGATAAAGAGGCTGATTGGGTAAACAATTTCACAGCAGAATATGTACACAGTTGCTCTTTAAATGTCATAGATACAGAAACTGATCTGATTGGGTAAACAATTCCACAGCAGAATATGTACACTGTTGCTCTTTAAATATCATAGATAAAGAGGCTGATTGGGTAAACAATTTCACAGCAGAATATGTACACAGTTGCTCTTTAACAATCAACAATCCAAACAATCAACGACAATAATCATGACTTTAATTCTTTATTCTGAAAATATATAGACATTCGGACAAATACAGTTAGCACGGCGGAAAAATACGTATCTAAATGTATCGGTACAAACGTTGAAAGCAATGTACAAGTTAACCATCTGAATATGACGCATGAGGACTGGTCACACAAGTCGTCCTTGTTAGACGCGAAGAGTTGCGTCCCTTATTCCTTGTTCCAGTTGACACGCAACCGTTGTCAACACCAGATTTGAGCGCTTACATTGGATCTGTAACTGTACTTTTCTCTCAGCGCTTACGATTTCAGTAAATTGGAAATCCACTAACTCATCTATTTAATGGCATTTTCTCAAAATGAAAGGACGTCCCATATAAAAATTTCCGAAAAACTGTGTGTTATGCTAAAACGATTTTGCTAGCATCTATGTAAAATATAGGGAAGGACATCTGAGAAAGAAGCAGACATCTCCATTCTAACCGGTTGAGCTGGGGCTGTCAAAATCAAATTAAACAAATTTAGTATCAGAAGTGTTTGATTTAGAGATTGATATTAATATCAGCGTAAATATTACTATATAGTGACAGATCGTGGTATTTAAACCATGGGATCTGGTGGTGAGGCTCGCTGACATGGTTGACACCTGTCATCGTATCCTAATTGCGTAAATCGATGCTCATGCTGTTGATCAGTGGATCGTCTGGTCCAGACTCGATTATTTACAGATCTCCGCCATATAGCTGGAACATTGCTGAGTGCAGCGTAAAACTTACCTCACTCACTCCACTTATATTGACTTTTCAAGACCCTTATTTTCGTCTTTGTATATAATAAATAGAGACAGCACGGGGGATTTGTACATGCATACCTACAAAGAAGGTTTATGTTTCATTATATGTTATGGATCGAGAATATTTTCGAGAGCTCAACGAAAAGTGGAATAATGCTGAGTGCGGCGTGAAACAACCTTCCAATCCAAACAATCAACGACAATAATCATGACTTTAATTCTTTATTCTGAAAATATACAGACATTCGGACAAATACAGTTAGCACGGCGGAAAAATACGTATCTAAATGTATCGGTACAAACGTTGAAAGCAATGTACAAGTTAACCATCTGAATATGACGCATGAGGACGTAGTCACCACACAAGTCGTCCTTGTTAGACGCGAAGAGTTGCGTCCCTTATTCCTTGTTCCAGCTGACACGCATCTGTTGTCAACACCAGATTTGAGCGCTTACATTGGATAAGGCGAGTGAGTCTTGCTTTACGTCGATTTTAGCAGTTCTCCAGCAACATCACGACGCGGAACGCCAGAAATGGGTTTCACACACTGTACACAAGATCTCGGGTCTTCAGTGTCGTAGGGACACTTAAAAGGAGGCTACCCCTCCTAGATAAATCGAAGGTAATAGAAACTACCATTGACGATGTGTGAGGGGCTTGAACCTGATGATATCATATGACGCTCAGCATGGGGATCTGCTTGATGCAACACTATCCTATTTAAACTGTTAGAAGAAAACACGCCATCATTATCCAATAAGTGTACATTGCTAGACGAAAGGGACATGAAACATGTGTAGGTGTGTGAGACGCTTGAAGCTGATGATGTGATGTGAGGATCGGTATGGATCGGGATCTCTTGTTTAAGCCGTTAGACAAACACACCCCATCACTATCCGATTTGTGTGCATGGGTAGAAAAAGAGAACACAAAGTATATAGGTGATGTGTCTGTGTGACCATCAGGAGTCGTGAGCTGGATCCGACACTTTCTTGGTCACACTGGTCATACAGACGCCATTACGGAGGGTTGTTATATAAATAGGGAGAGAGAGAGAGAGAGAAAGAGAGAGAGGGGAGAGTGTGTGCCATTACGGAGAGCACTCTCTCTCAAATATATATATATATAATTTATATATATATATATATATATACATAGATAGATATAGTGTGTGTGTGTGTGTGTGTGTGTGTGTGTGTGTGTGTGTGTGTGTGTGTGTGTGTGTGTGTGTGTGTGTGTGTGTGTGTATGTTAACATTACATCAATGCAGAGGCTATTGAAAGAAAGATGATAATACTTCTTTACATTTACTGCCGCCCCGGAGTTTCCTCGGGGTAGTATTTACATACAGAATGCACATGTACTGTAGGGACTGTAGGTTCCAGGAACTGATTTGTCTGGAGACGATGTTAATTAAAGTCGTCAATGTTGGAAGGTCCATGCATTTTACAATATATGCAATGCCACCAAGTAGTGTCACAATCTTTAGTTCATTATCTGCACAGTCTTCCAGAAATAAATGGAGTGTCAGATCATCAAATAGTTTCTCATACAATGTATTTCTCGCATGCTGTAACTTATGACAGTCAAGCAGCTGATAATTCACAATGTCATTACTCTCATCGAAACAGAGCAGACACAAACCCGGTGTTATTGGTAAAATGCCTAGCTTGACAACAGCATATATCGACCTCTTGCTTATGTTAAACCAGTTCCACAAATTCCACAGCCTATGGGGTACTCGTTTTCCATGAATGGCATTCAACCGTGATAAGTCTGGTCATAGCAGCAAACTGTTAGACCACCTCAATGCCTCTAATTTCGACACTGACTTTAGTACTAGTTGTCTCGATGTTGTTTTCTTGGGGCTGTCCATCATTTACATAAGTTTGTATATAGTCGAAGAGGTCATACTTCTTCATTGTGTTCAAAAGGTCGCACGTAAAATACTTTTTCTACGAATGTGATGATAGGGTCCTGCATAATCGTCCAAGATACAGTAACTTAGCCTTGTCAATAGAGGCTTGCATGCTCCATAGACCGAGCGTCTGCGTCGTTGCTGCTGTTGGAGATCTGATTTGAAAGTTCTGAATACTTCATGCAAAGTATCGTTGTAGTTTTTCCAGTTCATATATTTCTGATGGCATTAGGTTACTCCATATTTCACAGCCATACTGTATGCTGGGGATGATCACTCGTCACCATATCACAACACGACGGGATCAAGGACTCCAGCTGTTAAGCCAATATCTCTAAGAGAACCTAAGGTTTTCCTTCCTTTTAAACATGCGTTCTTGGTAGACGAAAGGGACATAAAATATATGTGTAGTTGTGTGAGTCTCTTGAGGCTGATGATGTGATATGAGGATCGGCATGGAAATCATCTGCTGCATCCAATTGTCTTGTTTAAGCCGTCAGACAAACACACTCCATCATTATCCGATTTGCATGGCTAAAGAAGGGAACACAAAGTGTATGTGTAGGTGATTGAGTCACATACACCTGATGATGTTTCGGTGTGACCATCAGGACGTGAGTCGTGGGCTGGATCCGACACTCGCTTGGTCGAGCTCTTAGACACACAGACGCCATCTTCATCACATGTGTGGCAGCCGATGGGACATCGGAGTCCGCACTTCTCTCCTCTCCATCCGTTTTGACAATACTTGCATCTCCCATACTGGTCACATTCATCATTTTTACTATTAATACATTTCCTGTGACAGAGATTTCCATGGTAACCCCTTACACAGCCGTGGGTACACGAACCATCTTGACTGGCACACAGTGATTCCTTGCACGTTGTACTGCAGGGTGTCAGACAGTGTTTTCCATGCCAACCAGGCTTACAACCATCTACAAAGGCACCATCATGGCTGTAACAACGAGACGAGTTGCAGGAGGAGCTGCACCGAGTGGCACAACGCTGCCCGTGCCATCCTACTTCACAACCCTCCAGACAGTTACCGGTATAACGATCACAGTGCCTGTGTCCATCCCTGCCTCTGTAGCACGTTTCAGAACAGTTGTGGTTGCAGTGTCTTCCTCGATAACCTTGACGGCACTGTTCACATATACCAGTTCCTCTGTCACAGCCACTGGTCCAACATCGAGGGCAGGTTTTGTCGCACATGTTTCCATAGAAACCCGGCTTGCAACCATGGAGACAATATCTGGTCCAGCTGCATCTTGTGTTGAGGCAGGTATCACATGTTCTGTTGCAGTACTCTCCCGTAAGTTTCCTGACAGCCAAAGATACATCGACCGGTTTCTTTGTTACGGACTTGATCCTTGCAGTGTACACCAGTCAATCCTCCATCACAGATTTCCGAACAAGCACCAGTATGGCGGTCACAGATATTCGTGACGGCTGTGATGCTAGAACATATTTTCGGACATGTCACATTACAGTCTCGTCCATAATATCCTGGCTTGCATGTAAAACAATCCCCAGTGATTCTGTTACACCCGTCTCTGTGACAGTTGTCATTACATGGGATGGTGCAGTTTGCTCCATAGCAACCAACGTCGCATGACTGACATCTTAGTCCACCGTTTCCATGTCGACATCCATGAGTGAAGCACGAAGATGAAGTCGCCTCAACTGAAATGAGTAATATTACATGTGTGTACATAGGCGGATCCAGAGGGTTTGGTGTAGGGGTGCGCACCCCTCATTTGTCCTGAAGGTTTGTTAAATGAGCATTGAAACTCGGGTGAAAATGAAGAGTGCACCCCGCCCCTTTTCTCATTATTGTGCAACCCTATCCCCACCCCTTTCTCAAAAGCTGTATCCGCCCCTGGTGTTATTATTCATTACCAAGCATGAGACTGATCTAGCCAAACCTGCAATACCAAAATGTGAAGAAAGATATAATATATATTTGCACGTACATATCTGAAGTTATAAAGTTTTGAAAAAAAGTAAAGCTTTTATCGTCTAGTTACATTGATAGTCATCGACTTTGATATGAACATAGCTTATTGCCGTCGTCTTTGGAAGTAAAGCTACGCCCGACACTTTGTATTGAAGTGTGAGTTGGCTCCTGTTCTTCATGTGAAAAACCGATTTCCATTTCGTCCCAATGTATGAACATTTTCCTAACATTCAAAAATAGCTGGATCCAATGATGCTATGTTTACACCTCGGGCATAGCAAACGTTCAATTGCTTTCAACGGCATTGCTTCATTGTATACTGTTAAAAAAGCAGAGGCTATTCCATCCATGTGTGTTATTATTTAGGAACCAAGCTGTATGATTGTATGTGATTTAGAAAATGAATTTAGTACAAAACGTCTCGTGTAAACGTGTTTCATGGTGTGCACGCTAACATGGTTGGTGTAAATCTACAACTTACTTTGGAACATGTCATTGTGGTTCTGTACATGTCAGTCATAAAAATCAAACTGAAAATTGTTCTGACATTGTTTAAATTCAATTAAACGTTGTTTGGCAGGCGGCGTCTGTCACGTCAGGAACTGCTAAGGCAGCTGATGTGGTCGGAAGTTGGAACAAGCATTTGGCAAGAGCTCTTACCGTTTCATAGTCAGTAGTTTTCAGCTTTAAAATCACAAAATCGATCTGGTCCAATCTTGGAAATGTAGATCCTGTCTTAATTAAAGATCACGTCTGACAAGATACTTGTGATCCATGCATACCTATAGTAGGTCCTATATATACTATTGTTGGAGAAGGTTCGTACATGAGCAAACAAGGCTGGTTCAAGTATATGATATCACTGATCCACGAACTGTAAGTGACACTAACACGAGTGGCATAGAGGATTTTAAATACTTACCAACACAACGGCTAAAGTAAAGAAGTAGGAGGATGAGGAGTCGTTCCACTGACATCATTGACTGTTGTTTCCTGCCTGTCTTGTGTCTTGATTGATGACCGTCAGCCACTGGGTATACCCAGTCTACGAGTTTTACAACTTCCCCACCCACTCACGTTGTAGTGAGCCATGCGATCGTCAGATAAACAACACACAGTGCCGTAACATACAATATCCGTATTTATGTGCAGATTTCTGCATTGATGTAGACACACTGCTAGATTGTTCATTCGGTGTTTTGAAAATGTGTAGGTGACACAGGGTGAAACGGTACTTTTGATCATGGATCATGACTCCATGAGCGACATTCGAGTTCACGATGTCAACGTAAACAGCGACACAACAGTCCCGGTCGTCTTATGTGAAGCATGTAACTTTAGATTTGGGTTCTTAGTTCAACCAGTAATTTTTAAACGTGGGACGCATATCTACTCTCCGCTTTGTGCTTCTAGGTGTGAGGGCACCATACACATGTTGTAAAGCTATGTGTATTCTATTCATCTGAATAACTCATTGAAGTTTGTTGATAATGCTTGTAATGTTGATTGGTTACCTAACTACAATATATTGTACAGCCCTGCTATCACGTTATCCGAGTATCGAAGACTCTCTGGTTGCGTCTGTGTATGTGTCCACAGGTCACTGAGTAAAGCTTGTAAGCTGATAAAACAGACATTGATAATTTTGTGTCTCAGTTTCACAAAAGATATATTCTTCACTGAAATATTAATTTACTATGTACATACATACCACCAGCGGGTTCGTCCTATTATAATCACACTCAGTCAAAATGTAACCTTGATCAAGTTGATAACGTTTCATTGTGTAATCTGGCGCAATTAAGTGATTCGCATACATTGTTGTATGGTGACATGAACAGGTGTGAGCAATAACCCACAGGTTCCTGTCAATGATGATAGAAATATCAGCATTGGTGTATTTGAAGATGATGATGATATCACAGTTGATTATCGAAAGTCACATGATACTCTCATTAATAAGTTCGGACAAAACTTGATAGACCTTTGTTATGCGTTTCAGCTATTCATCGTTAATGGCAAAGTGTTCGGAGACGAACGAGGTGAATTTACTTTCATGTGACAACAAGGCAATGGTGTTAATGACTATTTCATCTCTTCTCCTGACGTTTTTCAATATATCAGCAAGCTGAATATAGGTGATCAATTAAAATCTGATCATTTGCCACTGGAACTAACCTGTAAATTTCCTTCCTTGAAAACGTCGAATCTTAATACATCGTCGGAAGGTTTACTTCATAAAATCATATGGAATGATGCTCTTTGTGACAATTTTTGGAAAATCTAAAACGAATTATGCTCGTGGAATTCAGATATTTTTAGATAAACTTGACAGTAGCGTTGATGACGCAATTGATGATTTTATATGCATGACTGTAGAGTCTGCTAGTTGCATGAAGAAACGTATAATGAAACCTCTGACGATAACATCGCTAAACTCCGAGTGTAAAACGCACGAAGTGTTGCACGAAAATCACAGGAAATTTAGAAAACATCGTTGTGATTTATACATGAGACTCTACTGTAAGGAAAGAAATAGATACAAAACCCTTTGTAGAAGATACAAATCAGACTTGCGTAAACGAAATGTAGAAAGACTTTGCAAATGAAGTGGTTCACCACCAGCGTTTTGGAAGCAAATACGAAAATTCAAGAATAGACCAATCATTGGCAATACAATTACTAAAACATCATGGCTTGCTCATTTTAATTTCTTTTTAGAAATGATTGTTTTTAATGATTCTTGCACAAGCACTGATATGCAAGATGATGCAATAAGCGTGACATTTGAAAATGATTCAGACCCAGAAACACTTGTATTAGATTCAACCATTACAGATCAGGAAATTTGTGAAGCGTTGATGCACTTAAAAAACGGAACATCAGCTGGTTTGGACCAAGTTGTTGCAGAAATGTTGAAGTGATCACAATCTATCATTATGCCGTTTTTGAATAAGTGCTCTAATAAATTGTTCGAGACTGGTATATTTCCACGCAGTTGGGCAATGTCAGTTATCATCCCTATACATAAGAATGGGGATTGTACAAACCCTGATAATTACAGAGGTATTTCCCTCATGAGGACTTTAGGCAAAATTTTGATACTGTTCTAAATAATCGACTATCAAATTGGGCAAATATGAAAGGTGTTATTCCTGAATCGCAAGCAGGTTTTAGGAAAAAATACTCAACGTCAGATCATATATTTACACTACTTGCCCTAGTAGAAAAATGTTTATCTCGCCGTAAGCGGAAGTTATATGTTGCCTTTGTCGATTTTCGCAAAGCTTTCGATTCTGTTGATCGTTCAAAACTTTGGTACTGTTTACGTAATTCTTGGCTTACAGAGAAAATGTACTTAGTTCTGAAAGCAAATTGCATGTATGATAATGTGAAAGCATGCGTACGCTGCGGTGATGATTTTACTGATTTTTTTGACTGCCCGATCGGCCTGAGACAAGGTTGTGTTCTCAGCCCCATCCTCTTTTCCTTTTTTATCAATGAATTATACTACGAAATTATGGCAAACGGAAAAAATGGTGTCCAAATGTTTCCAGATCTAATAGAAATCTAAATACTATTATTTGCCGATGATGTTATTCTTCTATCAGAATCAGTTGTTGTTGACACAATTAAATATTTTAGAACGTTACACACAGAGACATGGAACCTATCCGTGAACCTTGATAAAACACATATAGTCATTTTCAGAAAAGGTGTCCCACTTGCGGTAAGAGAAAGATGGAGTTTCGATAATCAACTTGTAACTGTAAGAAATCAGTACACATATCTTGGTTTTATGTTTAATACAACCATTAATATGAAGAAAAAAAAGGTTGCTGAACTAGCCTTGAGAGCAAAGAAAGCAGTAATTAGTTTATTGTCAATTATGCCTAACTTTGGCGTGTTGACGCCCAAAATATTTATTAAGTTATTTGATTCACAAATACAGCCTATCTTACTCTGCTCTATATGGGGATTCCAGCGTTTTGAAAGTATCGAACAAATATATCTATTAGCGTGTAAAACGTTTCTTTGTGTGGGTCAGTCAACACCAACATGTATGGTATAAGCGAATGTGGGAGATATCCTTTGTATATCAATTTCTATATCAGATGCATAAAATACTGGCTGAAAATTATATGTATCAATGCATGAAAATAGACTACCTAAAAACGCTTACAATATGCTTGTTCATCTGGATGAGTTGGGTAAAGTAACATGGGCATCTCATGTAAGAAATCTCCTATTTTCTCATGGTTATGGTTTTGTGTGGCTAAATCAGTCAGTTGGCAATGTGAATCTTTTTTCTATCAATTCCAAGAAACAGCTATCAATATATTTAATCAAGATTGGCATTCAGTTTTAGATAATAGCTCACAATATGATTCTTACAGAAAGTTTAAAACCCAACTCCAACCTGAAACGTACCTATCATACTTAACATCCAAAAAGTTGAGAAATTCATTAATACGACTTAGATTAGGACTATCAAACTTAATGATTAATGAAGGAAGACGTACATCCATCGACAGACATAAAATAATTTGCCCATTGTGTAAATTATCTATTGAAAACGAAATTCATTTTTTATTTGTCTGTCCATCTTATATAGATTTACGTAAACAATATATTCCTGAATGTTACCTCTCCAAGTCACCTACTGTAGCATTTAAACAAACCCTTTCTACTTATGAAATCTGTATTAACTTAAAACTATCACAATACATCTACAATGCAATGTCTAAGCGTGATATTCTGTCAAAATCATCTCTGTATTCCAACAGTATGTGATTGTATAATGCATGCAACTCTAATGCATATGGGCCGGAGGCCTAAAATACAATAAACATCTTTGACTTTTGTACTTCTACCAAATGGTGGCAAACTATCAGGGTTATTACACAAAACAAACGGGCTTTGCCGGCCACGATCACCGGAAGCACATTGACTGTACAGAGTCGCATTCTATAAGTGGCAGATTCCATGACCATTGGTTCAACACATTCGCCCTATGCTCTTTCAAAATTTCAAAACTTTAGCCTAAAACAACAAAATGACAATAGATTTTCATACCGCCTAAGGTAAATATCGCCTTCATTATGAAAATGACCCAAGGGTTAATTATGATAAAGACAGATATTAGTCAAAAAGAGTCGTCATTACATGTCATTAGATATTTATTATATTTATTACGACTAAAAACTACCCAAGAATTTGGTATCACGTACGGGTCCAAAACAAGCTTTGAGGTAATAGAAAATCCTGCTCATTGCAGTATATTGTCAGTATATTATATTTCTACCGACCAAACCAAATCACCTATCACACTGCACGTGTCAGTCACTATCATGGTTAAAACAAACAACAAACTGACATATACTGACTGAGTAAGGATGATGAGTAAGGTTTACTGAAAGATACCAGATAAACTATATAACAGAAACGGTTAACGCCAGAGAATATTCTTTTCGATTATCTGCCAAAGGGATGCCTTCTGCCACAAAAGGGGAAAATGTGTGAATATTAAAATGAATGGATCACTGGAAATAAGTAACTGTAACACTACAGTACATAGCGTCCTGTACAGCGTGCTGTACGTAAAATGAACTTACTCTGGTGACTGTATTATATAATCATATATTATGTATTATGAATGGGAGCTAAATGTATTGCATAATCCATCACGTCAAACAACGGTGTTCACTTTAACAATACAGCCTACCCTGTTAAAAACGCCTAAATTTGTATAGGGAAGTTTGGGCATTATACTCGGGTGGCGTGATAACCGGAGAGGACGCTCCACTCAGTCATATATGAATATGTATACATTATTTGTTTCATGTGGAGATCGTTGTCTATTTGTAACAGAAACAAACATGACATCCATGCTATTCGTGTAGTAATTTACAGCACGCTGTCAAACTGTCACTTCATTGTGGCTTAAAGAGTGAGTGAGTGAGTTTAGTTTTACGCCACACTCAGCAATATTCCAGCTATATGGCGGCGGTCTGTACATAATCCAGTGATCAACAGCATGAGCATCGATCTGCGCAATTGAGAACCGGTGACATGTGTCAACCAAGTCAGCGAGCCTGACCACCCGATCCCGTTAGTCGCCTCTTACGACAAGCATGGGTTACTGAAGGTACATTCTAACCCGGACCTTCACGTGTAGTGGCTTAAAGAGGTTTGTTTGAATAGTATAAGAAAATGTTATAACAATTGCTTTATAGAGAGCAATGTGTTTTTCAGTCATTTTGAGCAGGGGCCGTCAATTTTAAGAGGGCAATGAATTTCCTAGATCCGTTTGTGTTAGATCCGCCAAAGCGTATATATATATATATATTTATATATAAGGGCAAATCCGACCGTTGGGCGACAGTACTATAAACTGCGACGATATATATATATATATACACACACATTTATTCTCAAACATATCTCTATATATACACACTTCAAAAAAGGAAACTCATAGGTGGTTTTGAGGATACTGGACTCATGTGCCTGCCGCAAAAACAAAACAAATAATATAATAATTCTTTCCAAAACGCCTTGAAAAGAGGAAATCATCATGCCGCGACTGAGTGACACCAATCGAAACATCGCCATAGGCCGCCTTGAAGTTGGGGAGTCGCAGTCTGTAGTTGCCCGACGTTTCAACGTTCATCAGAGCATCATATCTCGCTTTTGTGAACGTTTCCTATACACCAATTCCACCCAAGATCACCCGTCTTCACCGACGAGACGGAAGACAGCGTGTTTACCGTCGGAGAAATGAAGGTTTTGTCCCTAATTGCATTCTACAGGTCGACAAATTCGGTGGGGACAGTGTCATGATGTGGGGTGAATATCCAGCACACAAAGATCTGATTTAGTAGTAGTTCAGGGGAATTTGACAACAAATCGGTACATCAACGAAGTCCTTGCACGTCACATGCTTCTGATTATGGGTCGTCAGAAGGACCGTCATAGGCTACTTCACGTACAAAACGCGTCACGGTCCGCTACCTTGCCAATTCCAGCGTCAGTGTCTTACCACGACCTTCCTGATCACCAGACCTAAACCCGATAGAACACCTATTGGATGAACTCAACCGACGTGTACATCAACGTCAAAACACGCATGAGACTCTTCCACAATTTACTGGCCATCGCATTGCAGGAAGAGTGGGGAATAACTCCGCAAGAGCGACTTCATCAGCTTATGCAGTCCGTGTCAAGACGGTGCCGAACAGCAATTGTTGCAAATGGTAAATAATGTCCCTTAAACTAACGCAATGAATTCTTCTAAAATGACATATGCGTTTCTATTTATGAGAGTGTATATATGTATATCTACGTACATGTATACACACACACACACACACACACACATATATACATATAGATAGAGATATGTATGTGACTAAAATATGCGACGAATATGTATAATATATTTTACATATATCCTTCCTGAAGCAGTTTGACAGTTAAAATAATCCCCAACAAGCTTTTCCGTGCCAAAGAGAGGGGGTCATCAAATCATCATCAACGCAATATATTTATTATATTGTTGATTTGGTGATCTCCTTTCTATACTTTGTTATTTAATGTTTATTTCTTCCAACATACTAAAACTATACTGTAACCTAATGAAATATCAAGAAAATGTTCCAAATCCTCAGCCAGGTGGCAGCGCACCGTAATCAAACAAGAGTTTACAGCAAACAAAGCATCCATGGTGTATCCACCGATTAGGTTCCTTTAAATGTTACTAACGATAATGCAACCATTACGCTGCTAACAGCTGTATTTCCTGAAAGGGGCGGTGGGGTAGCCTAATGATTAAAGGGTTCGCTCGTCACGCCGAAGACCCGGGTACGATTCCCCACATGGGTACAATGTGTGAAGCCCATTTCAGGTGTCCCCGCCGTGATATTGCTGGAATATTGCTAAAGCGGCGTAAAACTAAACTCACTCACTACTCACTATATCCTGAAAAATGCACGTATATTATTACACATCGTATAAGAAAACTGAAAATGTGAGAAGCGCCGATAAAATATAGATTTGTAGTATTTTCTTTTCAGAGAAAACTGCACGTGTGTTGAAGCAATGTTATTTTTGCACGTTCATCACAAGCTAAGGGTTTTCCTGTAAGTGCTTATTTTAAGGACAGCTAGGAATTGGTGAAAAAAAATGGGAAATATATGACGCGAAGCTAAACTTAGAGCTCCACAACAAAAGGACATTTTGTGTATAAGTACTGCCACGTCAAATGTCTATTGTATCAAAACGCAAAATTACCTATCTATTAATATCTACACATATACAAAACACGACCCTTAATAAGTAACACGTCAGACAGGGACAAACAGCACAATAAAACAGTTGATGTAAAACAACACAGGATGCCAGTGTCAACACTGAGATATGCTGTATAGGTATGTATATGGTGTTGTAATAATAATAATAATTGATTTATAGAGCATTCTGGTACAGTGATGTAGACTGTGATAGATTGTTCTGATTATTAATATGTTTTTGTTTGCTTTTGGTTGGATATTTTGAAAATGTGATTGGGACACGGATTGAATCTGTAATGAGCGCATGTTGTTTTATGCCTCGATCGAGTCACTAGCAAACTGTATCCTTTTGGCATACAGTACACCTGGTTGTCGATTACATTATCTGTTTCCATTTAAGATGTTTGTTCACCATTCAGTTCCACGTTTACTACACTTGTGTGATTACACAATATAATATATGCATAGGCACATGTATGTGCTTATACATACATATACATATATATACATCAACATACAGATATATTTATTTACACGCTCACACACACTCACCCACACTTACACGTATACACATATAAACAAGATACATTGTATATAGTTTGCTGCTAACCATATAAGCGTATGTTTGATACTTGTTTTGTAACTGATATCGATACAGATTAAGATTGTGCATTGGATAAGTGAGTGAATGCTGGTTTTCAGCATCATTTCAGCCATCTTGCCATAATGGAATAAACGAATCCGGACCATAACTCCGTGAGTTAGGGTTCGTCCTCGTAACGTGTTGTAAAGAGGGGCACGGCGCTGCCGTAGAAGGCATTGCCATTAGCCGTGCAGAGTTGTGTCTTTGGCCACGCTGTAAGAAGGGGACGGAGACCAGACAGTCACTTTGACCAAGCATAGTAACTTGTGAAATAGCTATATCAAACGGGTTAAATTTGCCTCATTGTCCCATGTTGAAAGACGATCAGATTCAGAGTTCTATTTCGACAATACTTTTACGTTTCTAGTTTTGACGTTAATCATACGTCAAGAATACTATTTCTCCAATTTTGTCAGTAAATATGTTTGAAGAATCTAAGTTCTCTATATCTTTTCCTTGTTTCAGAGACGATGGTACAGGTGCTCGTATTTACAGTACTGCTGTGCGTGAGCGCAGCTTTCGGCGCAGCCTTCAACCCTGACTACTTCCGGTGTCACCTTGACCTCTGTAAACGAGGAGAACAGTACTGTGTGGAGGAGAGACAACGATGTTACCACTGCGCAGACTTAACTCACCTGTGCAATACAACTGAACTCTCGCGAGACTGTGACAGCTATTGCTATCGTAAGTACACACATACAGCAACTCATAACGGATAAATTCCATTCGTAGAGATGTAAGCAATTGTCCGTATGAATTACAAAGAAACGATCGTTTGTTTGGCTGATATTAGAATGTGATTTAATCGACAAATCGGTTGTAGTCTTGAAAGGAAATATGTAGTTCTTATAAGTTAAGATGGTTTCGCTTGTTGTTTAATGCCGCACTCAGCAATATTCCAGCTATATGGTGGCGGTCTGTAAATAATCGAGTCTGGACCAGACAATCCAGTGATCAACAGCATGAGCATGGATCTGCGCAATTTGAATACGATGACACATATCGAAGCCAAGTCAGTTAGCCTGACCACGATCCGTTAGTCGCCTTTTTACGACAAGCATGGGTTACTGAAAACCAATTCTAACCCGGATCTTCACGGGTTTATAACTTAAAAAGGCAGTGGTCAAGAGGTCTATCCCTTGGACATAACTTGGTTTGCCAGCGCTGTACATGTGACTTCAAGTTTCACTAATTTCGGGGATAAACGTCAACGACGTGTGTCACCTTCGTTTCTCCAATATATGGATATCAAATTAGGATTAATATAATTCGTAACCACACAGATACAATATCCATGGTCATGTGCATCAATCCCTTGGGTATTCACCATCTTTAAAATGTGACGATAATATCGTCATTGTTATGCAACAATGTGATCTCTTTTCAGGGGTTCAATTACAGCGCGTAGTGGAACTTGAAGCAAATAAAAGCGCGGAGTTGGCAGACAGGCAGGCTGACCTCCAACAGGAACAACAGAAGAACGCTGATCTGAAACAGACAGTGAAACAGCTGGAGGGTAACGTCAGCCGACTCACAACAGTAAACGAGAATCTGAACACTGGAAATAACCAAAGGTGAAAACCTGAAAACAGAACATAAAGGTGAGAAAGCTGGGTGCTAAATATTGTAACTGTAGGTAATACAATCATTATTCGTGTGTTCGTGTAATACACCTAGTCACAACAGTGATTGTGGTTCATCATTGTGTTTCAAAAAGATAAAACGTGAATATCCAGTCTCGATTATTTCAATGGAAACAGGTGGCATCAGGTGTTATCTTTAATAACGTATAAACGAACCACATTATGAAAACATTGTTGATGAAAGGTTCAAATCAGAATAACCACTCAGGTTGAAAAAGCTAATTTGAACACTTGGGATTCAAATTCAATTTAATCAACTCTTAATTCAGCATTGAAAATATAGTATAACACATTAAAGCTAACATATTTGTACGATTTCATTAAACATATCTGATCTGTTTGTTACAGGGCTGGTGAAACAACTGAACAGAGCAAGATCAACTTCATCGCATGTCTAGTGAGTGGAGTGTTCATTGTCATCATTCTGGCGGCAGGGACCATTTTGTTGTCTCTGTTGTCGGAAAGAACACCATTCAAACTCTATCGGCATAAAGCAGTCAGGTAGGAAGAAGAACTCTCTGTATTGAAACCTTTGTGAGACCATTTCGAAAGGTTCCACAAAGATGAAATTAGATTAAATTGTTTGAAGAATTTAATACAAAATATCACGGAAATAATACTTTAAATACCAATCTATTGTGCTCAGAAAATAAAGAGTGATTTCTTGACTGATAATTTTACTGGAAACATCTTTGCAAAAAATATGTGTAATCGCTGATCGAGATAAAATGTGTTCAATGAATTCGCATTACTTTGAACATTATTACAAACTAAATGCATATTTTTCAAAAATGCTGAATGTTTTCGGAAAATATCAGTGGGATTGTTGGGGAATACCCAGGCGGTTGCGGTGTTTCGGATCGGGAATTGATGCCGTGTTTGTGACGTTTGGGCGCGGTATTCTGTTCCGGGCGCGAACCAGGCCGATACTCGCAATAACAATTCCTTATTTTCGAGCATTCGGCATTTTGAAAATGTGCGTTGAATTTGTAGCCAATGTTCACGAAATGTCGCAGTTCGACCGAACCTTTTATCGCTTTGATACGCATATTTTTGCCAGATGTTTCGATAATTATCGATCGAAATCGCCTTTGCCACTACGAGGCAATAATAGGTGAGCTGAGTATTGACTGTCTTGTAAGTCCAGGCTAATTTAATCTGTTCATCGCGGTGCTGAAATATTCTCTGGGCTTTCGATACGGCGGTTCTTCTTCTACCCGACTTTGCTTTCGTGGAAGTTTTGAGGGTGATGTTCTTTCCGACGGCAGAAACAGGCTGCCGAAGGCGATGAACGTGAGCTGCTCCGCTCGCGGAAGCGTGCGATGAGAACGATATCAACATACTGGTTCGGTGTTTCGCCAGCTGCTGTGACTGGCAGATCGAATAGCCTGTTTATTGAGTCATTTTGAAACAGCTGGCCCTTCCGCCATTGCTGAACCAAGTTGACCAGGGTGAATTTGAGATCCCCGAGTCTTCCAGAACCAGCTTTTTCAATACGGTCATTACATTCTGATTTGAACCTGCATCAACAATGTTTTCATGTGTGTTCGTTTGCGTGAGCAACTGATGCCGCCTGTTTCGTTGTCGAACTGAATATATTCGTTTTATCTTTATTTACAATGATGAACCTGTCGCTGTTATTGACGACCCGCGAACACTGGCTGGCATTACCTACGATTTACGTATTGCCCGGCTTCTACTGCTGTGTTGTTTTCGAGTTTTCACCCATTTTCGGTGTTCGGATATGGTTACTGTTATTGAGTCGGCTTTGACGTTACCCTCCGGCTATTTCTTGTCTACATTTCAGATGTTGATGACTTTACCTGTCTGCAACTCGCGCTTTATTGCTTCGAACCGCTACGCGCTAACGAACCCTGAAGAATTGTTACGCTATTTAACCGACGATATTATCGCATTGCAAAGATGATGGGGTGATGCACGCTTGACCGTGGTGTTCTTATCTGTAATGATTTTGTTCTGTATTTGGTTGATAATCATATATTGGAGAACGGTGACGCGTCGTTGTTATCGGTGGTGAGAGCTTGAAGTCATGTACGGCGCTGTAAATGAGACCGAGGATGAACATAACCCGATACTGCTTTGTAAAACCCATTGAGAGATCCGAGGTTAAGAATTCGGTTTTCGGTAACCCATTAACAAACCGAAGGCATTGGCAGGATCGTATGGTCGGGCTTAACGAACGGTTGACATGTGTCGTCGTATTCAATTGCTGGATACTGATGCGATCACTGGTGTCGGTCGAATTTCGATGACCACGAGACGCGCCGCCATGAATGCGGCGATGAAGCGAATCATCTCTTTAACTTATAAAGAACTGCATATTTCCTTTTCGGTTTACAACCGATTTGTCGATTAATCGCATTCGGCCGAATAACGATCGTTCTTATATTCATACCCGGACAATTCCATTCTACGGAGTAGATTTATCCGTTATGTTGCTTTGTATTAACACGATAACCAACTGTCATTCGCGGTTCGGTTGTATTACCGGGTGAGTTAAAGTCTGCGCGTGTTGTCGTTGTCTCCTCTCGTTTACGAGATAGCCGGAAGTCGGGGTAATTTGCGCCATGCGTTCGCGTACCCAGCAGCCTGTAAAATGCGTGCGCCTGTCTCTGAAACGAAGATTATGGGGCTTGAATTCAACACTGATGCAAATTGGTGTTGACGTGATTAACGTCAGAACTAGAGGCGGCGAAATGTCGATAAACTGCTGAATGATCGTCTTTCAACGTGGAACAATGGTGAAATTTCAGCGTTTTGTCATCGCGGTTATATCTTTGGCGTGATGGAACACAACTCTGCGCATTTAATATTGTGCCCTTCTACGGCGGCGCCATTCTTCCCTGACGCGTTACGAAGGACAATTCCCCAACTCTGCGCCTGGTCGGTTTCGTTATTCATGGCCAGATGACTGGTGCTGAACTTTCCGTGAACTTTCGCTTATCGAATGCTGATCTTGTCTGTATCGATAATGGTAACATGCGCTTATGGACGGCGACATACGACAATGATAA
This sequence comes from Haliotis rubra, assembly GCF_003918875.1. Classification (NCBI taxonomy): domain Eukaryota; kingdom Metazoa; phylum Mollusca; class Gastropoda; order Lepetellida; family Haliotidae; genus Haliotis; species Haliotis rubra. Next base: position 49,599 of record NW_025766027.1, read on the forward strand.
CTGTTGTTGCTAATGTTAATGCTAACGAAGTCGATGGTCGGTATTCGATATTGATAATAAATATCGCTCGTTGATATATATTTAACAATAACATCAACAGCAAGCGCATACGTATAACTATGCATGCTATTATTGTCGCGAGTAACCGATGGATATTGATTGACATCTTAATGGAGGCAATTATTCTTGATAGACATGACCGAACAACCTTCGCTGTGCCGAATTACGGTTGCTGGTGTTTCGATCGAATGTCGGCATGCGCTCATTGAATTCGACCGTCTATCGCATTTTCGAAATATCCGTCAAGCAAACAAAACATGACCCGATAATCGGAACAATCTATCTGTCTACATCACTGTGCCAGAATGCTCTATAAATCGGTGTTATTATTATTACGGCATGGCCATACGCTACTATACGGCATGTCTCGGTGTTTATGGCATCCTGGCATTTTACATCAACTGTTTTATTGATAACGATTTGTCTGTCGTTATGACCAGGGGTCGTGTTTATGTATGATAAACAGACTGATAATAGATGGGTAATTTTGCGTTTTATTACGATAGACGTTGACGTGTTATACGAAATGTCGCTTTTATTGATGAATAAGTTGGCTTCGCGTCATATATTCATTTTCGCCAGTCTAACGTCGCAAAATGGCGCTTGCAGGAAAGGCCACCTTTATTGATGGTGATACCCAAAACAACGTTGCTTCAACGCGTTCGATTTTCTCTGAAGAAAATGCCTGAATCCGCTGTTTTATCGGCTTCATTTCGGACTGTATACGATGATAATGTACGTGCGTTTTCATATTCATTCAGTGACGGTTGATTTTACGCCGCTTTAATGTTGTACAATGCTCGGCGAGGACACAATGAATGCGATGTACCCGTATTGGTCATGCCGAATTAATTCGGCATTGACGACGATACCAATCGTGGGCTGCTACCGCCCACTTCGAGAATACGACTGTGGCTGTGTGCATTATCGTTGGCCAGCATTCAAAGGAACTAATCGACGGATTACCGCCATGGTGTTTTGTTTGCTGTGGAAGCTCTTGTTTGATACGGTGCTACCATACAACTGAGATTTGGAACGACATATTTCGTGAGTTTGATTTTTAGTGTTGGAAGAATGAAGCGATGAAATCTGAAATTATAGAGGATCGCCAATCAACTATTATGTCGTATATTGCGTTGATATTTATTGACTTGATTGAAGGATTATTTATCAATTCTTTCGAAGGATATATATAAACGCATTATGCATATTCGTCGTATTTTTGGTCGCATGTAATAAATACTAATATTGATGATATTATTCAGTATTTTGACTGATGGCTATTCAATGATGATATTCGCGTGAACATATTATATACATAAATGAAACGTATGTCGTTCAGAAGGATAAACCCAGACCAGTTGGGGACGTGTTACCGTTGCAACGGTTGTTCGTACCGTCTTGACGGTTTCGGCGCTATTGAGTCATCTTACTGAGTCCCGCTCTTCAATGACCGGTAAATTGATGAGTCATGCGTGTTTTGACGTTGATCTTGCGTCGTTGATTCGTCAATGAATTCGATTCTGATGATCGGAAGATAGATGATGACGCTGGAATTGACGAGATAGCCATTGGAACGGTTTATTGGCCAATGACGTTATCGGTCCGTGATCGGAAGCGTATTGTTGATGATCGGAATTCCCCTGATTCTGATCGAATTGTTTGTGTTAACGGATATTCGCCCGTCTTCAATCACCATCGACTTATGAAGTACGGTCCAGGGGACGAAACTTCGTTTCTCCGACGATGGCTTGCGTAAACAATGGGCGGTGATCTTGATTGGATGTTTATACCAACTGGATATGATAACGATGAACATGATATCGAATTGACTCGCTTTTATGACGATGTTTCATTGGTCTCTTGGCATGATGATCTTTCTTTCGCGGGGCGTTTGGAAGTTTATTGATTTGTTTTGTCTTTGCTACTTGTACATGATCAATATCCTCGAACCACTTTCTATCAGTTTTCGCTTTGAAGTTGAAGATGACGATGATATATATATTGATAGATCGCGGTTGTTACTGTCTTGACGATTCAATATGTATATATATGCGCTTTGACGGACCTGAAACGGATCTGAAATTCGTCTTAAATTGACGACTGGCGTGTATAAACGATTATGACATTTTCTTTATTCGAACAATTCTCTTTTGAAGCCGCTGCGATGGATCCGGTATTTCGATGACACCATTAACGTCGTGAAGGCGACTGGCGGATCGACATTTGATTACGACGTATAATGCCGGTTGCTCGATGCTGGATCGATATTCGTACTGATCGATCGCTGAATAACGGACTTTATATCAACTGGAATGACCGGTTGATGATGCTTCAAACTCCTTTCATCATCTTTAAACCCGATAATTGACGGTTGACGGCGATATGCGGAATGGATCGTCGATTTGTTTCTGTTACAATGAACGGCGATCTCACGTGAGCACAATTAATGTATATGTTCATGTAACTGATTGAACGTTCTCGATTCACGCCGCCCGGTGCTAATCTTGAGCTTCCTATACGAAATTTGAGCGTTTTACCGGGGTGAACTCTTGATCGACGATGTTTCCGGGCCATTTTGACGTGATGGTATGCAACGCATTTAGCTCCCATTCATAATACGCCGGTATATGACAATACGATCACCGGAAACAAAGTTCATTTTGCGTACGGCACGCTGGCGCGGGCAGCGCGTAGTGTTACGATTTTGCACCGGTGATCCATTCATTTAATATTCGCATTTTCCCTTTTTGTGGCGAAGCGGCGAATGTCGAAAATTGCTGGCGTTAACCGTTTCTGTTATGGTTTATCTGTGTCTTTCGGTAAACCTGCTCATCATCACTTACTCGGTCGGTATATGTCATTTGTTGTTTGTTTTTAACCATGATAGTGACTTTGTTGCGTGCGGCAACGATAGACATTTGGTTTGGTCGTAAACATGGCCTATGCTTGTTCTTCCTGCAATGATCTATTACTCAAAGCTTGGCTGGACCGTACGTATGACTACCAAGTGGGTTACAGTCGTATTAATATAAATATCTAATGACATCTTAATGACTGCATTTAATATCTGTCTTTTATCTCAATTAACCTTGGTCATTTCATGTGAAGGCGATATTTACGCCAGGCGGCTGTGAAATCACTAACTTGTCATTGTTGTTTTGGCTTTGAATACGAGAATTTTGAGCATGAACAGTAATGTTGAACAATGATGTAAGATCTGCGCTTATGGGAAATGCGATATATACGATCGATATTATTTCCGGTGATAAATGACGGCTGATTTTTGACCAGCCAATAACCCTGATAGTTTGCCACCCATTTGACCGGAAGTCGCAAAAGAATAAAGATGTTTATTATGACGCAGACTTCGGCTATTATACGTGCCTGCGTATACAATCACGTACTGTTGAATACGAGAGACTGTTTTGACGGAATATCGCAGGCTGCATTAACGGAAGTAGCTGTTGATGGTTTTAAGTTAATGCGGTTGTCATGAAACAGACATTGTTTAGTACGATGAACGGCGTTAAAGGGCAAATCTATGCAGATGAACGAACCAAGCCAATTTCGTTTTCAATAGATATTTGCACGCTGGGCAGGTATTATGTATCTGTCGATGAATACGCGTCTTCACTTCGTTAATCATTGAAGTTTGACAGTCGCATCCCAAATCATTATGGTGAATTTCTCGGCTTTTGTGTTAAGTGGTACTTTCGAGTTGGAAGCTAAGGTTTGCAAACGATACTGTAGAATGACTGGCTATCTGAAAACTGAATACTTAATCTTGATTAAATATATTGATAGCTGACTTTCTCGGGTATTGATACGTAAAGATTCACGTGCCGATTGACTGATTTTGATCACGCAAACCATAACCATGAAAGGAGACTGAAGATGCCCGTAATAGAATCGAACAACGCTATTATGGCGTTTTTAGACGGTCTATTTTTAAACCGTTGATACGCTCAATTTTTCGTACATTATTTTAGCAAATGCGATATGAAAATTGATTATTACCCGAAAGTTATCCCCGCATTCGCTTATACCATACGTGTTGGTGACGACACACTGAAACGTTTTACGCTTAATGTATTTGTTCGTCTTTCAAACGCTTTGGAATCAAACTTGAGTAGCAGGCTGTATTTAACAGTCAAGCAACCAATAAATATTTTGGGCGTCAGCGCCGAAAGTTAGGCATAATTGACGATAGGCAATTGCTGCTTTTCTTTACCCTATGAAAACTGGTTATTTTCTTCATATTAATGGTTGTGTTAAACATGGAAACCAGATGTTGATTTCTTGCGATTACGAGTTGATTATCGAACTTTCATCTATAACGCGCAATTAGCGCACTGCGAAATGACTTTTGCTGTCGTTTATCAACGATTCCATGTTGTAACGGCGTTCAAACTCGACGGTGTATTTTGGCTTTGTTCTGATGGAAGAATTCAACGTCGTCGACGATAATAATTTCTGGTAGATCTGGAGAACATTTGAACGCCGTATTTCGGTACGCCACTAGCCGGTATATCCATTGATAAAGGAAAGGATGGGGCTGAAGGTACGGCCCTTGTCGAGCCATTCGGTAGTCAAAATCGATAAAGCGTACGTGCTTTCGAGAGCTAATGCATTTTCTCTGTGAAGCCAGAACCGTAATTGTGCCGAAGTTTTGAACGGCAGAGATCAGCTTTGCGAAAATCGTTTTAGGGCTGTCGCAGCTTTCGCTTACGGCACGAGGATAAACAATTTTCTGCCAGAACAGTGTCGCAAAATTATGATCTGACGTTGATATTTTCTAAAATTCTTTTATTCGTAACACCTTCATGTTGCCATTTGATGGTCGATGATGGGAACCATCGCTATGATGCTCGTAATCTGTGATATCGGGGATACGTCCCCATTCTTATATTGTAGGGATGATAACGACGTTAGCAACTGCGTGGAATACCGGTCTCGAACGGTGATAGGCGCTTATTCGAAACGGCGTAATATGACCAGTTGCCTTCAACATTTCTGCACTTTAAATCAACGCTTCTGATCTGGCGGATCTAATACGAAAAGTGTTCTGGAATGCGGAATCATTTTCAGATGTGCGCTTATTGCGTCGTCTTGCGTATCATTAACACGATAAAGATGGTAAAGGCAATCGTTTTCTGAAAGAGGTAAATGGTGAACCATGATACGGTAATTATTGCCAATGATGATCTATTCTGAATTTTCGTCGATTTGCTTTCAAAGTGAACAAAGTTCTTGCATTCGTTTACTGGTCGATTTATCTTCTACAAGGGTTTTGTATCTATTTCTTTCGCTACGATGGAGTCTCGTAATGGTACGACGATGTTCAAATTTCCTGTGTTCGTCACCGGCTTACTTGCGCTCGGAGTTTGGCGATATTCATCGTCGGGTTTCGATATGCGTTTCAATATTACTGACGGCTCTGATCGTATAGATAAATCAACGCTATCGGTTATCTAGTATCACCAATTCCGCGGTATTGGTAGATTTTCGGAATACGATAAAGGCATAATTCCATGCTGATGCCGCGTAGTGAGCAACTCGACGATGTAACCAAAGATGGAAGAAGGCCTTCCGATGACGAAATGCAATTGATCTTATATTCGGCAGCTGTATATTGACGTCGAAATGGTCATTAACACCGTTACTGTTGTCGCAATGGTAAAATTCTCGTTCATCTTTGACGCATGATAACGATGATCGCTGAACGCAAAGGTCTATCGAAGTTTTCGAGCTGAACGTCGTCAACGACTTTCGACAATCGTGATATCATCATCATCTTTCAAGCACGCCGAAATCTTTGATATTTCTGTCGTCGTTGACGAACAACCGGACCCGTGCTCGCACCTGTTCGTAATCGCCGTAACAATATTATGCCGGTCATACGCCGGTCTGATGAACGTTATCAACGATCGAAGATTTGACACGACTGATGTGATTATCGGACGAATTCTTCGGTATTAATATATAATGAATAATATTTCATTGATATCTTTATTGTTTGAACGCAAAATTATCGATGTTTATCGGCTTACAACTGCTCGTGACATATTGAACATACACGAACACAATATACTCGGATGGCGCGACCAACGGGCTGCAATATATTGGCGGTTGATGACAATCGACCACGAGCATTATCGGCTGGAAGCTTCAAACTGATTATTCGAATGAATAAGAGGCTACGCATGGCTTTACGACGTATTGACCCTCGCACCTAAACAAACGGAATGATCCCCGTTGAACAGAACCAAATCTAAGTTACGTGCTTTCGCATAAAGACGACCGGAAGGATTCGACAATGCCGATAAACTGTTGATGACATCGACCGAACTCGGTATGTCTTCGTGAGTCATGATCCATCGATCGAAAGTACCGTTTTCCGATACAAACGCCGAATCGATCTGATCTACGCATGAAATACCGGATTATCGTTACGGCATTGAACGATGATTGAATAATTGGTATGCCGGTGATGACGATCGTCAATCAGACACCGGACGAACGAGAACAACGGTCGGTATTGATCGATGGAACACTCCTCTTTAGCACGGCTGGACGATGATTGACCGAAGTGTTGGAAGTCATACAATATACATCGTCGTTGAATGATAACGATTCGTGAATCAATCGCTCTTGAACCGACGCTGTTTGCTCGATATTGCGAACTTATTCTTCCGACTGACAATCAGGACACTACTACGATATTAAGTGGTCTGAAGTATATCTTGTCGGACGTGATCTTTAATGAACAAAATCTTGTTGAACCGGACCGGATCATTTTGTGTTACTAGCTGAAGACTGCGATTATGGTGAGATAACGTAATCTTCGTTCCGACCATCGGCTTTCTTAACGGTTCTGACGTGAACGGTGCTGCTATGGTAACGTTTAATTGAATTTAATCGATGGTAATTTTCGGTTTGATTTTGACTTTGATAATACTGGTACAATGTTCAAATGGTTGGCTGAATTTACGCCGACCATTGGCGCGTGAACGTTTACCGGACGTACTAAATTCGTTTCAGATGCGTACTGATACGGCATCAATAACGCGTGGATGAATAACCTGGCGCAACGATTATGCAATGATGGATTGGTGTTTGCTATGGCAAACATGGCGTCACCGGATCCATTGATGTTAAGGAAATGTTCGTATTGGGACGAGAATGGAGAATCGGTTTTCAATGAAGAACGAGAACCAACTCACCTTCAATACGAAGTCGATATTTACTTTCAAAGACGACGGCAATATTGTTCGAGTCGATTGATCGATATTGAACGATAAAAGCTTTCGAGCTTTGACTTCGGTTAATGCTGGAATATGTTATCTTCTTCTGTTTATTCTTGCGAATTTCTTCGTCAGTCTCATCTTTGAGAGCGAATAATACGCCGGGGAGCGGATACGGCTTTTGGTGGTACTGTGTGAAGAGGCGAGTGCGCTTTCTTCATTTCGCGAGGTTTGTCTTCATTTGGCACGAAGCCTTCGGGAATTGGTGCCCCACCAAACCTGGATCCACTTATCTGCACGTAATGACCCACTTCATTTCGACCCAGGGCGATAATGGTGCTTCGCTGGATGTCGACGTAGTATTGAGACTATCGGTCGTGCGACGTTGACCTTGTGGGCAAACCACGCCATCCAGCTGTAACAACTTTGTCGTTTGAGTGTAACAGGCTCACTTTGAGGAATTGTTTTACATGCAAGCCGGAAGGTGGACGAGACATGTGTGACGTATCGAAAATGTTCACAGCATCGCCCGTGCAATCTGTGACCGCATACTAACTTCCTTCATCTGTGATGAAGACGACTGTGTGAGATCGAAGTCGTAACGAGAAACCGATCATTTGGCTGTCGAAAACTTACGGGAAGAGCTGCAACGAGAGCATGTGATACTCAACACAGATGCAGCTGAATATTCTTTCCGTGGTGGAGACTCTATGGTATGTGCGACAAACCTATACCTTGAACCGGTAACTGTGACGAAGTTTATTGTATGTGAACGGTGCGTCAGGTATCGAGGAAGACACTGCGGCTGCAATGATGCCGAAAACGTGCTACGAGCGGCAGGCACTGTGCAACTGTCTGGTGACAGTAAGGATGGCGCGGCAGCGACCGTACCGCTCGTGGCTTCCTCTGCAACTCACTGGAAGTAGATGATTTACCTTCCTGGTTGGCATGAAAACGATACCTGCATTACAACGTGCGAAATCGCTGTTATTGCCGGTCAGGCTGGTTCGTCAACTGCTGCGGCAACAACAGAGATTTGCCGTCTGTCGCGAAATGTATTAATGGTAGTAATGTTCGTATGGGAAGATGTAGTATTGTCAGAAGCAGTGGAGGAAAGAATGCCGGACTCGATATTCAATCATTTTGCCACGTATTGATGAATGGCATGCTGTATTGTCTGGAAACTCGACAAACGTGTCGGATCAACCACGACTCGGCTGATGGTCACCAGTATCGGTAATATTGACTCAATCTACGCTACGCTTTGTGTTCCACTGGCCATGCCGTCGGTTCAATGGTGTGTTTGTCGACGGCTTAAACAGACTGGTGGTGAATATTTCATGCCGATCACCACATCATCAGCCTCAGAAGACTTTCACGGCTACACGCATGTTATGTCGCTTTCGTCTACCAGAAACGTGTTTAAAGGAAGGGAAAACGCAGGTTCTCTTGAATATTATTGCGCTGAGTCGTGATATGTTCAATGATATGTTAACGGTGATCGTGGCCAATAATGAATTAACTAATGCCATCGAAGCGAACTGGAAAAACACAACGGCTACTTGCATGGTATTGGCTTTTCAATCGATCTTTCAACGGCGCTTTAACGACGCTTCGTCTATGAGCGTAAAGCCTATTGACGAAGACTGAATTACTGGCTGTCTTGAACGTTATGCGGACTATCATCATTCGTAGAAAAATTTTGCGTGCGACGAAGAAGCAACATTCTCTTCGACTATGCTCCTGAACTTAATAATGATGGACAACTCTGAAAAAACTGGCTATCGGGCTGGCTTAATCACTAAATCGGTGTCGAGAATGATGGTCTGGCCAGTTGCTTTATGTTCGAATCGCGATTGTGCCCCCACGCTTCAGGCTTTATTAATTGGTTTTAATTTGGCACAACGGAAGATCATTATATGTGACGATAAAACTTGGGCGTTGCCGACTCAACGCGGGTTTTGATATTCTGCTTCTATTTCGACTCGAATGACGACGGTATCGGCACAACGACATGAAATACGCTGGCGTATCGGCTGACGACGATCACGACGCTCCGTTATTTCTGGAAGGAAATATTGCGGGCATGAGCAAGACGTGATGCGCGGTGGCATTTGCGTATGTTGGTAAAATGCATGGACGCTGGCACATTGACGCTGTATCGTCCAGGCTGAAATCATTCCTGGAACCAGTCCACCGGTCCATGTGCATTCTGTAACGGCGAAACTTTCCGGGCGGCGTATTGAAGTATCATCTTTCTTTCGGCAACACTCTGCGATGATAATGATATCCGTACGCACACGCACGCACGCACGCACGCACGCACGCACGCACGCACGCACGCACGCACACGCACTATTATCTCTGCTCATCCTTAATATCGCCATGTATGGAATTATGCTGTTTCGCTATGTTGAAGGTAGCTATATGCATAACTGCTATATATACTATACTATCTGTTGCTAACGACCACTCGTAATGACGTCTCTTGTGCTGTTCGAGCCAATGAACCGAAAGTGTCAGGATCCCGGCTTTCACGACTCCTGATGTTCACGCAATTTATCACCTGCTATGCTGACCGTTATATGCAGACGTACGCACAAATCGGATAATCGATGAAGTGTGTTTGTCTGGCGGCCAAGCTGAAGATCCCCATTCCTACCGATCACTCATCACGTCATCGCTTTCAGCGTCTCGCACTGTGTTTATGTCCTTTCAATCTAACGTATAATACGCTATTCCGTCGTCATTTTTAATCTGTCGGGCAAAATAAGGACGGTGTTGCGGCTGCTGGCGTCGCTGCTATGATATCGTCGGGTTCAGCCCTCGCCCATCGTCGATATTCAGTTTCTATTACCTTCGTTAAGGGTAACCTCCTTTTAAGATCTTAATTGTACGGTGAAACCATTTCTGGCGTTCATATGTCTCGACGGAAGGGCTACGATCGGGCGTATGAACTCTATCAACAAAATCTGATGTTGATATGATCGGCTGGAACGAAACCAAAGGACACCGGCTTTCTTCGCGTCTGCGCTTCGCGACTTATTATTGACGATCTCGTGGCGTCATGTTCGGAATGGTTAACTTTATGCATTGCTTCGACGTTTGTCGCCATTACGAACCCCAGACTGCTGTTTTCCTTGGGTATAACTACATCATTTGTCGAATATATTATATTTCGGGATAAGGGTAGGAATAAAGATTGACGATGGATTGATGGGCTGGATTGGTGATTTCACGCCGCGCCAACGATATTCCACTTCGTGACTCTCGAAAAGTATTACTCGTCCTTAATTCTCAATGAACATAAACCTATGGGCATGCGTATACCGTCCCCGTCGCTATCTCCATTGTCCCTTATGCGAGACATCAGGGTCAGATCGGCTATGGTGGTGGTGAATGAAGTTTTACGCTGCGCTCGGCAATGTTCCTTTATAACGGTCCTTTCAAATAATCGGTCTGAACTGCTGATCGGCGGCATGAGCATCGTTGCACTGGTAAATTCGATGACGAATTGTCAACCATCTCAACGACCTCACCACCGAATCCCCATGTTAAATACCGCGATCTCCTGCTAATTCGATATTTACGCTGATATTATCGATCTCTAAGGCCTTCTGACTTCATTTAAACGACGTTTTTGACGTACTCAACAGAGACAATCAATCACTTCCTATGACTACGTAGATGCTGGCGAAATGTTTTAACGCCAGCTTGCAGTTTTCGGAGAGCCCTTATGGGGACGTCCTTTATTTTGAGGAAAATCTTCGTAAACGCGATGAGTTGAATCGTAGCGAGGAGAATGCGATTTTGGTCAATGTAACGCTGAAATCTGAACGAACGGTTGCGTAATCAACTGGAACGAAAGAATGAGGACGCAATATTTCGCGTCTGACTGGGGCGACTTGTTATTGACGATCTGTGCGTCATATTCAGATGACGCGTTGCTTCGGACTGTACCGATGCGACTGGAATGCGTATTTTCCGCCGTGCTGGCTGTGATCGAATGTATATTTATTTTCGGAGATAGGTAAAGTCATGATTATTGTCGTTGATTGACTGGATGGAAACGGCTATTGTACGCTGTTCTGCTGTATTGTTGCCAATCGACACTAACATCTATGATGTTTAAAACGGCAGTGTGCGCTATTCTGCTGTGGATGTTTGCCGATATCGGGCTCGTTTCTGTATCCACTGTTTGTTGAAACGGCTTTGTCAACCTGCTGCTGTTAGTTGCCGATCATTCATGACGGCTTTGTCGTGCGTATTCTGTTGATGAGTGTTACCCGGTCGGGCTTTCTGTATCTATGACTATTTAGGCGGTAATGGCACTGTGCCAATCGAGAACAACATCGAATCAACTATGTGTCGATGTGACGTACGCCATGCGTGTTTGGTTAGGTCGTGCAAAATGTCGTCGCAACCTGGCGTATTGATTCCGACTGGTTCAAAACTTCGCTTCGGCTGTCAACGGATAAAGTACCGGAGGAAGGATTGCGGTACGTTGGATATTTCGGTGTGATCGCTGGTTTGATGAATGATGTCGTCAACGTGTTATGAATGAAACTTCGTTATTCCGGAAAGAGGCCGATAGCTTTGGTTTATCTTGGAATGAGTGATGAAGATAGATATGCTGTCGGGACTGTTTGATCGTCGGCTATTACGAACGGATGAAATGAACAGTGAACTTTACTGCGAATTTTAGGCTATTCATTAATGGGCCCGTGATTCGGAAAGGACGATAACCGATGGGCTGATTGATGGCGCGGTACCGTGCTGATAAGGGACGTGAACTATCGGTGACTGATTCGTCTTCCGCGCCCTGACGGCGAAATAAACGTCAACCGCCTGTTCTGGGCCGAAGACCGTCGATGCTAATTCCGATCATTGGCGACTACTGGACCAACTATCGTGATCGGCATACTGATGCGATTAAATATTACGTAATTGCGCTTTTCGCAAAGATGCTGTTTTGATGATGAAACCTGTTTTAAATTATTGAATTAACATTAACGGCGGGCATTCGTTACCTCACCAATCTGCGCCAAGGTTGATCTGCTGACTATTCTTCTATGGAAGGCATGTCTTGAAATATTGATGCTGATCTGCTGTGGGAGTCCGGGTGTCCTCTGATTCGCGTCTTGTAATATGAGAAGAGTTAACATTGACTGTTCAGATAACGGTGTCGTGGATCAGATATAAGCGTGACGCTGGCTCGTTGCAGCTTTCTTTGATGAATATGGTGAGTGGTGGTGAGGTTGGTTTTAACGATATTCCGGCTGTTCATCGCGGTCACCTGAGCATAAGAGCGTTTGTCGGCCGATTGCAAACATGCTGCATATGCTCCATTTGGTCGTGAATGTAATCCGAGTCGCCTGTCTTTCGGCTGAAATAATGATTTGAAACTGTTGACGTGGTATGACTTCTTTTTAACAGTTCATATTGTTGTCGTGCGCATTGGCAATTCTTTCATGTATACCACCCATACCTACGCGCAGAGGAAAAGTCGAAGTTGTTTAGAACGGAGAAAAAACGTTCGCTATGAAAAGGAGGTGAAAACCGTGACCGTACGATACAATGTTGACGGCACCAGCAGAGCGTTTTCGTGAAAACCGGGCACTAAACTTGCATTGTTGAGTGGTCATGACTACGAACATACCGCCACAATCAAATCACTGTGCATTTGACGGCGACCAGCTAATGCTTTATTAGCGACAACTGCATTCATCAGGCTGCGCCTGTCATGTGCTCCGATAACGAATTACAACCGCATTTGCGTTATTACATTTGTACTATGAGTCTTGAAATAACTGAGCCATGGTACATTTGTCGAATGGGACGGCTGGCACGATGAATCGTGTTACTGATGTTTGATGATGGTATTCGGATGATATAGGCCGAATCGCCGACCCGTACATTTGATATTGACGTTGGCGGCGCCGGTGCCTGGTAATATTCGACCAGTATGCGCATTAATGCCGTCGCTGGTATGTGTCGGCAGCGGTATATATTAATGACGGTATATTGCGTGTGATGATGATTTATTGAAACCAGGAAGTACGCCCTTAAATTCATTGACCCGATTGTTTGAGATGATTTGATGCGATCGCCTGAAAACGGCTGAAAGAGCCTCACCGGTATTCTTGCTATATTCAATGCGAGATTATGAAATTGACAGGGCTTCTTCGAATTTCCGTGAGCTTTAATAATGACTTTCGTGCCTGTCTGATATCAGAAATGTTAACATTACAGCATTGTCGTTGTATCTGGACTGCTCTAGTTGAACCAAACGAACTAAAATGAAAAGGAGGATGAAACAGTCTGGGGCATCGAATCCGCTTTCACCGAATGTACTGCTCTATGTCAATCGTACAAAATCGAAACATTCATCGCAAACTCGCTCATCTAGTACGGCATTTGCCGTCTGGCTGTGGGCGTTAATGACGCCTTCCGTTCGAAATTCGATTTTGAACAATCATGTTTAATGACGTTTATCGAGATTAAGCAGTTCGGAATTCCCAAAGTCCAGATACGAATCGCATTGATGCTATTGAACAGGCCGAAAACCGGTGATTCAGACGATAATGACTCTGGGAACAATCTTTCATGAAAGGACACAAATAACGGAAGAAAATATATGAATTGAAATCTGTGTTACGTCCGCCAACAACTGGCATTAGTAATGAAACGAAACCAAACGAAGGCTGGTCTTTCTTATTCGAACGATTATTATCAATTGTTATGAGAACTATGTTGTTTATACTATTCCGTGATGCTGATGCGAATCATTGTGATGTTGTTGTAATAAACGATGACGGAAGTCCTGACTGGTTTCTCTGAGCAAAATCATAATACCAACCTTATATTGACATGCTAGTGAAGTGGCATTCCAGTGTTTCCAGACTTTGAGTCGATAAATAAAATGCGTTTGTGAAAATGCGACCATAAGACGTATGATATGGGCATGATGGTCCTAAACGATGGATGTCGACATCAGGACCGTTGATTAAAATCAGTCATCGAACAGGCGTGGTGCTATCAGACTGAGTACGCCGTCACCTTGTAATCGACAACGGACGGGTAACCGACAAATCGCTGAATCGAGCCGGTAATGGACGGACATGATACTGATAGGAGGATGCTCGGCATCACAACAATACTGCTATATTGTTCGCGCTTCTGATTAACTGTTCGACATAGACGGTGACTTTGGTGCGCCGCGAGTCTCTATGACAAAGAACGTTGATCTTATCTTTACGGCTGTCAGCGGGGAATATTACCCGGCGAAATATTGATACCTGCTGCTCGGCACGGATGAAGCTGGGCAGATATTATTGCGATGACGCGAGCCGGAGACTCGGAGGTTTTAATCAGCGATGAAAACATTCCTTTCGTGTTGGACCGGTAGCTGTGATGAAGGTGTAATGAACGGTACGATCCGGTTATCGAAGGAAGTTGTTACGGCCGCAACGCTGTTCACCGAAGCATGCTACGGCGAGGATGGTTGCGAGCGCTTATTGATCTGTAACGGGAACTTTGTGGAAGACTGATGACAAACCGGCGTTATCATAGCCGCTTCGATGCATCGGCTTTCATCGTTGATCGTGATGTTCAACACCAACAGATGACTGGCAATCTGGTTGGCATGGGCCTTGTCTGACTGCGATTACAACGTGCAGCGATAGCGAAACAGATGGTACGGCTATTGTTGAAGACATCATGGAAGCTATTGCCACACGAAATGTCAATTTTAAGATGATGGCTGTTGTTCGACATGAAGATGCAGTGTGAACGGAGAAATTGTTAACGATTCCGATGATACGGCGCCTGTCACGCGTATCGATGGTCTGTTGATACGAACTGAGGATCGGCCATTATCGCCGGAACAAATAAATCAGCGACACTACTGCATACTGATTCATCAATCTGTCTTGCTGTGCGCTTCAAATCGAACGATCGGCTGAATGCGGCTTTGACTTTGGAGACTGTGCCGTCTGTTTAACACCGGCTATTCGGTATCTGATCGGTATTTATTGAGTAGCGGTTCTTAATCATACCGAAGCAGACGGAAGTTTGGACTTGTTTAAAGGCCGTAATGACGGTGGCATCGTATCTAACTGAAATCGAGACACAAAATGATTCTATTGCTATACTCCGGATGTGATGATGACAATAATGATTAACCGGTTTTATGTATTGTCGCGTGACTTGACAGATTGGGGAAACAGAATTGCTTTCGTATTAATTTTAATGACATTTAGAGTAATTTGCTTCCGCATATCATGACACTGCTTTGCGGTTTGGAAGAACGAAGTACCGTAACTTCGGTAATCGTTGATATAACGGTTTTGTACGGAAATGATATTACACTCAATCGTGTATTGCATGTTGCTGTGTTGTATTCGAAGATATATGTTCATGTTGGTATGTTGTTTCTGACTTCGTGGGTAGGCGACTTAATGGAACGCTGGATAGTCGACAATAGCCGAAACTGGTATGGCTGTTTGTTAGCATGAATATTCTTTGAATTGTAATCGGTATACTGATGCTACGAGAAAGACATTTGACCACCGGTCAGTTCATTATCGTGTATCGGGGAACGTATTTCGAAGCACTACGCGCAACTTGCGTGAAGAAACATATCCTCCGGATTGAATGGTATACGAACTTTCTATGCGAAAGTTTAAATCATGAAAGAAAATGAAGTTGGCGTCATTGACGATTTTGACCGTTTAAATGACCGGTTATATGTTAATAACGGTAAAGGACTTCGTCGTGCATAATATACTAATATGAACGATAGGTTGCTGAAATCCATTTTATTGTCGCCGAAATCGACCGTTCGGGCGGAACCAATACTATTTCAAATTAATGAAAAGTGATTTGCGTCGTTGTTTATAGTGATCTGGGGACCTGAAGCGATTTTCTATTACCTTCAGAAAAGTTTACAGACGCCGGTACGAATCGAACGATTTGGTCAGCGTGTTCATCAATATCTGTTGGTATTTTTACGCATGCATGAAGAACCTGAACCCGATGACTGAGAATGGTCTATCTCACCGTACGAGCTTGGTTTGAGGAGGACAAACTGGTAGCGGCTCGGCAACGGCATCAACTCCTCACTCATTAAGCTTCACTCCGCGCCGAATATCGCCGGCGGGATAAACGAACGATGGACTTCAACTTTGCTGACGCGTCGGTAATCGCCGTTGATGTTCGTTGACGCTGATATGCTATTATTGACGTATTATTGTCGAAGCATTATGGTGGTTTTAATGACGCTGATATTCAGGATTCGATCGCGCAATCTACTAACGGCATTAACAGGTAATTGAATAATCCGGAATTTGCGTTCAGAACATTTCTCTTCGGCAGCATAATCAATGTTATACTGCTGACCGGATGATACGTCAGGTTTGAACCGCTGGATAACGATATTATTGAAAGGACTGCGTCTCTCGAACGAAAGAACTGCGGCAATTAGTAATATGAATACGTGAACGCCAATGTTCATGTTATGAAAACTCGGTTCATGACGGGCTGATCGACTTTGGCGAATAATTTATTAACTTCAAATCTTGTATGTTCTGAAGACTTCAGTGCCGGTGACGGAAAACCTGCAACGTTGCTGATGCGTCATGGCGCATCTTTCCTTCAGTTAACGCTTTCTTTCGAAGTTGTAATTTGTTTTGCGCGAATTTATGTTGGCGTGAAAGTTGAAGATGAGAACACGTATATATTACGATCGCTAACTGGCGACGCTTAACCCGTGATCGGGTTGGGTGATCTTCGGTAACCCGTGCCGCTAACGGACCAGATGATCGAAGAAAGCTGAAAACATTTGGTTGACGCATCGTACTAGCTTTATCGCTTGCCGTATACGACTTTAACTTCGACTGCGTTACCGATACGACGTCTGGGCGTCGCAGGCTTGAACAGCGAATGCGCACACTATTCTGGGCCCGATGACTCCGCCTGATAAACCGACATCGCATACAATATCGAAGCGTATTTTTAAAGAATTTTAGCTTTCGCGTATTTGAAGTCGAACGCAGATTGTCAGTTGAACACTTCGTATATGATGCGGTTCGTGTAATGTTAAATAAGAATACGCTGGTTGAATTCTTCGTGCGCAAATGTGGCATATGTTTAAATGAGGAATACCACCCGGGGACTAAGCTCTTGCTTCGAAACAACCGCTTTAACTTCGACACGTCTCTAAGATAAACTTTCAGCTGGCTGTGACTGCGAACTAAATATTGATTTGCTTTTGACGCTTTTGAACTGGCATTCTGAGAAGTTAACGGGCGTCGTTGGGCTCCCGCCGGTGGAAACTTTCTTCGAAATGCTATTGACCAACGCCGACCAACCAATGCCCTTTCTGCGTGAAAGTTGATAGTGTACAAATGAACGTAAAACTTGTATATGTAGCTGCGGTATCGCTCACGAAATACCCGCTACTGCGGCGCGAGCATACAAATCGTGGCGAGCTTCATGCAGGAACTCAATTACTGCAGTTCTGTTTGACATGTTTACTCGGAAATGGCGGGGCGTTTAAACAACCGGCAACGCCGGAAGTACTGGTTCTTTGCCTTTCTGTTTGCGTTGACTAAGTAAATATTTTCAGGCATGTCATATGTCCCGGCTGTATTCGTTAGTTTTTCCATCGGGCAGGTAACGATTTTTGCTCGCTAATATCTTTCAGCTTACAGACATTTCGCATCATCTTGTATTTTTGCATTTTCGTAACGGAAGCAGTTGACCATTGTCCCCATGTCGCCAATATTAATAAAGTAATGGGTTATATGAAGTGCAGCATTACGCTGAACAAAACCGGTGAAGGATTTTCTGTTATATCCATTGGGGATTCGGGCGGACTTCGACATGACTTGAGCTTTGACTTTTCAACTTAAACTTTGCCCGAAATTTCGGAAGACCGTGATCGCCTTTGAGTAAGCACATTGTGTTATGGCTGCGGCGTTAATCTGGACTGGTACAAAGCTGGATGGCTGAAGCCGCCGAATCTGCATGTCAACATAGTGCGCAATGTGGCTCGGTACTATTGATCTGTGCGTACGAATTGCGCTTGATTTTGCAACAGTAAATTTGATCTTTGTCGCTGCGCATGGTGTTTTACTGCGTGGTTGGGCCTCAAAGTATTTGGGGCTATATTGAATGTGCTATTTCAGCACGCTTGAACACCCGGCTGCGTAGTCTTTCTTATCGTTTCTTCATATTACGGTCAGAGCTACGAATGGCTGGCAAACTTTATGGCTTTATGCATGTTTGTGGAAGATGTTCGAAATACCCAATTGGTGGTGGTGAGTGCAATATAGCGGATACTCGAAGAGGTAGGATATGAATGAACGAGCAATTACGCAATGACGAAAGTAAATAAGCGGCTTTCCCGACTTCTGGGCGCACAACCATTCGAATCCGTAGTTAAGCTCCGTAAAACATTACTGTTGTGATGACCATGCCAGTAACTTCGTGGCTAGCCTGTGTTCATTATTCAAAGTGCGTACGGCGTAAACGAATTATGATACCTGCGACTTTTATGACGGGGAGATAGGCTGTTTATGTAATTTCATTTGTCTATTTCACCGCGTTCTTTCTTACTGCTTGAAACGTGTCATTGACACGGCTTTGTATTCAATAGTTGTCTGGACAAGCTCTGTTTATTGACACAATAATGTCTGCCTGCTACCGTCTTGCTGGCCGGCCGTATTCAGCCGCTTCGTCACTGACCGTACGATTTGAACTTGGCACTGTCGAGCTACCGACAAAATGCGTGCCGGTTCATTCGCTGTCGCGACCATCTTCGGGCGAACCAAACGATATATGCGCATGGGCGTGATATGATGTCTGTTGTTGCCAGATAACTGCACAAAGAAATGAGCGACAAAGGCAACGTCTATATACGCACGCAATGACGGTATCAAACCCGTTGCGCACCCGCCGCTTCTACGGTGACAGGTGGCGAGTAACTGGTACAATGTGCGCTTTTGATTGCGACCTTCACGCTTTGCTATTTTCGTTTGCCAGCTAACTTTTCGCCAAACCGGCAATGTTATGACCAGCAATATTCATGAAGATGGTGATAATTGTCGTTTTAATTATGTTTGTTTTTTGGTTGCATAATGATTGCTGAAAGTATTGCATTCGACTTGTTTTGTACGTTATTATTGATGTTGATGAATGCTGCTGTATCGGCAGAATATTAAACAGTCGAGCTTCGACATCGCGATTCCGGTACGGTGTTCTCGAACGCTACGTGGTCTTCGGATATCTTAGAAACGAAGCAGATCGTTACGTGATGAATGTTATGAAATGATCGCCTGTTGATGAAGTTTGTAGTAGTATGTTCTCGAATGGTATGAGTGTTGATACGAATTGCGAAGATATGTTTGTTTGTTGGGCTAACGCCACGCTCGGCGAGCCTTCCGACTATCGGCGGCGTTGTCATTTCGGTCTGGACGAATAATCGGTGATCCACATCGTTGACGTCGATCTGCGGCTTTATTGACGCTCCGTTGATCTGCTGACGTATGGGTTGCTGAATCGATAACATGAACTATATGGTACTGGCGAACAACTGGTTTAGTATATATGGCCAATGGTATGTTCAAACGTATTCACTAAAGCCATTTCGGCTTCTGTGTTGATATCGAGTTGTCGAATGTTTACGAACAATGTAAACGGCGCATATCTTTGGCTGCATCGTTACGATCTTGAAACCTTGAACTGACCAAGTACGAACTGTTCCTTTATTGTTTACCAATGTGCGAATACCCAAACGTGTAATACGCGTCCGGTCACGTGATTTTACCGTTAACGGATATTTGACGTCGGCGCCTGCGATCGGTGGATAGTCGATATTTCGAAGAAGGCGAAGAACGCTCGTCGAGTGATGATGATATGATTTTATGAAGACTTTCGGCAGATTCCGGCAATATCGCGGCGGAACGCCAAATGAATACTTTTATTATTGCCCGTAATGAATCAGGCCGGGCCTTCATGACGAACATCTTTATTTCTTCAGATACTCGACGGTATTAAACTATTCTTCGGCGGCTGATCATTTCAATGCGATGAAGCATGATGCGTTGACGCAGTGTCTGTTTGTTCGTAACGGTCGGATATCGCAGTACGAGATGATCAATGCGTAACGCGGCACGCACCGAGGTGAATTTATATCATGGTAAATTGCGATATTCAATGTTATCAGCAATCCTGACCATTAGTGCCTCGGGAGGAACCGAGATATCGGTATCGTGACAATTGAAGGAGATTTCAACTCATAAACACCTCATGTTTATATTGCGGCCTGCCGCGCTCACGCACGCACGCATTGATAGGTAACATTCGACCCGATTGTATGTGGGCGGCTGAGAACGAATCCATCTGAAGTCATTTGAATATGTAGATTCGACAGAAGAAAGGGGGGTTCACATATTAACCGATTCGTATCGTGGCCGTACGTGCGGCTGGAAGAAGATGAGGAATGAATTGTTCCCATGAATGCATATCCTCCTGTTACCAAACTGGGATGACTCTGTTTAATCGCGTCGTTCGATCGGGGCTTTACTGGATCAACACCGTTGATTCCTGGCTGTGACGACGTCAATTTACCTGGCAATGGAACGAACGTCTTGCTGATATGGTGGTCACCGTTACCTGGGCGGTAAATCAATGCGAGGACAACGCTTGATGTTTACGTGTTGAAGATGCATGCGGCGTAAACTGACAGATTCTGTTACCTTTAGGATGAACTTGACAAACAATGATTTAAATGAAAATGGGCGATGAAAAACCCGCGAAAATCGGAGTTCAGATTGTAAATTAAATCGGCTGGTGAAAATCGGACTCGGCTGGCTGACATTTTACGCTTCGTGGTGCGTAGGTTCGCGCGGCAGAACCAGTTATTTGGTCTGGATCGAAGCTATATCCGGAACAAAGCCGCTCATGACCAAAGCCCATTTATGTTAATGGAAATGGACTAAACGTATTTGAACAAAATGATTGATGATATGGTTGTTGTGTTCCTTCAATGACCCTATTAATGCGTGATTAATGGAAGGTCAGTGAATGAAATAGATTTCGTCGAACCGATGAGCAAATCAACGAAGTGATAAAGTGAGCATGAGCATTCAACGCAATTGTCGGTTTTGACTGAAATCGGATTCGTTTTAGTGTCTTATACCAGAATTCAAAATTAACGCATTTTCTCCATTTCTACGTCGACAATCAAATATGGTACGTAAAGTATAACGCGACCGTGTGTTCGTTAACATGAAATGCATGAATCGAGCTTTGACGAGATTTCAGATAACGAGGGAAACTTGTCCGTAAGAGACTTTTGGTCGACTTTATGCCGGGGAGTTTATCCTGAGGATCTTTTGACCCGGTCTATTTGTATTTGGCGTCGCGCGCGGCAAATACAAACGTTACTTGTTAATGAGGGACAAATAGAGTGCAAAGATGGTGGAAGCTGTGATGTTGATATTTTGTCGTTCGTTGATGTTTGCGTTCTTTCGAGCTTGATTACCGGTTAATATTTACAATTTCGTTGACTGTTTCGCCACGCGGATTCTTACCGAATCCTTTCGGTTCAAACACTTGACATCGGCGTCGACCGACTGGCGTTGTCGAATACCGACTTTGTATTCCATAGATATGTCTTTCGCGAACCAGCTTTCAATGATCTGTTTATTGATGTTCATAACACTATCTTCTGTGTTTAATAATATGATACGCAACTTCGTCCTGATACGATTTGGTTATGTCGACTGCCATAATGAAACGAAACGCATTCGTTATCGTGCGCCAGTTCTCTCTGTCATGTCTTCAATTACTGTTGGAGTGTGATACTTATTTCCACGTAATCGATTATGAATCTATTGAATGCAAAATGTTATACACAAAAATGACCGAAGCCCGCACTTCTGTGTTCGCTCCCGGAGAAGTGCGTTAACAGGTAAAAATATTGCGCACGATTTGCGACCAGCCGCCATTTGTTGTTGTTTTTTTCACGATACCAGCTCAACTGTAACCATATCGTAATGATGTGTTTTTAATTTTGTTATATGGTGTTACGTAACCGACCTGGCACCATTATGTTTGATGAGATAACGATCACCTTGATAATACGGCATATATTGAAGATGGCTGAACTCTTTGTCAGTTAATGGACGACGATATCTTTCCTCCATGAAGATTACAGAACGAAGAACCAAATTAGATCGTGGATGGACTTGTTACTCGTCAACAAATTGGAAATTAAATATAGTGGCGAAGCAGTAGAACACGATCGAGCACGAAGACTGTACCGCTGGAGGATAAAATCTTCCTGCAGATGACGCAGTTTGTTTTATTGGATGATTAAGTCTGCGTCGAATCTGAATATTGGCGTTACTCCAGCTTCGACAGTTGACCGACGATGTTGCGCCACAAATTCTCTTTTTAGTCGTGCTGGCTGGCATGGCTGCTTTCAATATCGTGACCAACCGATCGTTGATCACGGCACGATCGAGAATTTTGTCTGGGCACCATGCCGGAACATCGTGCGCCAGAATACGCTTCTTTCTTCGATCTTGGCTGAACCTTCTTCCGGGCAGATGGCGATGGAAGAATGAATATTCGAAAACGCTTTCAGATATTGGATCTGGGCGCGGCATGATTTCTATTTCACGATTCTTCCATGATGATTGGTATCGTCCGATGATCAACGAGAATGACGAGAACGGCAATTAATGTTCCGGGTGGCATCATTGATATGTCCTGTGCATTGATTCTTGAGCGTAATCTGTTGAAGAAACCACAATTGATACAGAAAATTGGTGGTATTGCGGAAGTGCAAAAAGTTAACTTTCTCGTATTGCTGCTTTCAACGGGCTCTATCGACGGTTACCGGTACCGTTGTTCTCTTCGGTAACTGCTAACTTTGCTGGGCAGAAACGTTGAGTCGTTCGACGGTCCTGTCGCCTTTAATAAGATTTTGCCACAATCTGAGCCGAATAAGACGCCGGATGCTGCAATTCTTACGAAGGTTTCACTGGTGATAAAGGGTTCAAACCTTGCGTGTTGACCGAACTTCATCGACATCGTGGATAATTTCATTTTGAGCTTTGACAAATCTGTCCCGAGAGACGAATTGACGGTCGTTTCACTTATGCTGGTGTTCACAGACGGTGTTTCTTTGAGAGGTTATGCAATCCGTGCGATTTACCAAATATTTACATTATGGTGAAGATATCTCGACGTTTATAAAGTCTCTGGCGCGACCATCAATCTAAAAATTGGCAAAGGGCTGATTTTATTCTTTATTGACTTCTCGGCGTTCCATGATGGAGTTGAGCTCGGCATAAACTGCGCAGCTGTGGAATTAAGGGCAGATTTTAACGTTCAAATGTATTGACTGACGTCAAATCGTTATTCGAACAATGACCTGTGGATGGCTTTCCCGTATACGTCGCGCCAGATATTTCCTTTGTTCATAGACGATTCATGGTGACCTGGACGAATTCACTGGCGATGGATGTACATCTTCGGCGGTCTTCAACCAGATCAATGACTGTGGTTTTATTTCGTTTATGATTCTGCTGTACGGTGAACGCGATCACCACGATTCGGCTTCCCTGAGCTCGGCGACATAACTCATTCCGTAGTCGACATGTGAAGCGTCTAAGAAACAAATCAGATAAAGGCTGAAATCCTTATGTTGAGACGATCCAGCAAATACTAAAGTTCTATTATGAACGCTGATTGACATTACGAATGTTCTTCGGGTGTTTTAAATAAAACCGAAAGTCAATAAACAATAAGACAACTTTCGAACGGCGCGTAAAGCTATGTTTTGCCTTTTGAAAAATCGAAAACAATACCGCCAGGTGTTTACTGAAAGCGATTTGATGTTATGATTTCGCCGATCTTCTTTATGTTTTGTGGTAATGGTAATGGTACGGTTATGGAAGATTTATTTGAACAACAAAATTAACGATTGATTTACGCTATACCAAATTATGACGGCGTATGAAGGAACGGGAGGAATTCCTTTATATTGGCCGCTAAAAGGTGTCTGTTATTAAACTGACGGAATATCAAAATTGATTTATATTCTGCGCTTATCAGGCGCCGAAAAACGGACTATGATATTTCGGACAGAGAATGTAAAGGTATTGCTGACAAATGGTCTATCTTAAAGTTTCGTAGGCCATAATTTCGTGCCAATGATTAACCTCGGGTGGTCGATCTAAAGATCCGATTTTACCGAGATGAAAGTAACTGAACTACCACTACATATCAAAATCTCCCGGGTTACAGGTATCTTTCGCGCCGACATCTGTCTTTACCGGTTAAAATACCGAACAGAACTACCTGTTAATTTGACCGTTGACGATCGTTGAAAGCGGAACACGGTATCTTGTCTGCCTTTCGTTATTTATTTGGAAGTGATGACTTTATGGTTAGCCCGTAAACGTCGGCTCGATAAACTTTATGAAAAACGTTCCTGAAACGCGTAATCAAAGGTGAAGTGGTTGATACGAGTGTGAAAGACTTTGGATGATTTATGTTATGCGGCTATTAACATGACTGGGCGATTGTACTGTGATTATGGTGTTTCTCTTTATTGCCACCAAATATTCTTTGAATAAAAGCGAGTTGGTTGTTCTGCGTCGAAGTTATTGCGGATTCTGTTTATGACGGTCAGGTTTCATATCTATGAATTGAAGAACGGCTGTTGTTATCTTTTGTGATTATTGTTTTATCGTCGAACGATATCTTATCGTAGTCGGTACGGTATTACATATTTTGTTTCTTATGAATAGTCAAAGAAGTTATTATCT